>NW_025109084.1:222581-428954 GCF_011392965.1 Frieseomelitta varia | reverse complement strand
AAAAAAAAAAAAAAAAAAAAAGAAAGAAAGAAATCATTATTTTCGCGCCACTTGTTCGTACCGTTCCTTCCTTTTTTTTTTCTCTTTCGTGAAAATTTCTTTTCAAATTCGAGAGAGAATTAATTGAAACGAAGAGAGGCCTCTTTTTTCTCCATTCGCATTTCGTTATAAATTATTCAGTATCGATGTCCTTAACAATGTTACCGCGGGCGTGGAGAGCTTGAAGGAAAGTTTGAGAATCATTACCGTCTCTGTTCGCGTTACCGTAGCGCCTTCAATCAAGCTCCGTTGTCTAGACAATTAACCGGACGGTCGATGCAATTAAAAGCAATTGTTACAGGCGTGTGTACGTATGTGTGTGTATGTGTGCGTTTGTGTGTGTGCGTGTGGTCGCGACAGTGCGACTGGGAATTAATGTTCCTGCATTAGAACAAACGGATCGTTCGCCAGACTCGCTGGATTTCAATAACAAATTTATATCTACCGAAAGTTTCTTCTTTTTCCTCTCTCTTTCTTTTTTAGACCGAGGTCTAAATAAATCAATTGCCATTTCATGTCAGTCGGAGACGTGGCGCAGTTGAACGAAATATCGACTTTCATTTCCTCTCGTTACTTATATATAGTTCAATCAAAAACCGTTAAATATTCAGACATTGTAAGTTTGTTTCACCTGCGCAATATCTCTCTCCTTAAAAATATCTGTCTATCCATGCTTCAGCTGGGGAAACAGAATTAATTTCTTCCCCCAATTTTTCTATCGATCTCTTTTCTCTCTTTAAAACCCTGTTTTTTTCTCTGTATATAGAGACAGAGAGAAAAAAAGTGGGTTTTAAAATCATGGGTCTTAATATATATATTTCAAACAATAAAAGCGGGTCTTTTCTTCGTTAGGTGACAAGATTTTTCGTTTTCTCGTTCGGCCCTGGTAATTGACGTCTCGAGGATCGGGAGAGGGGATTTCGGTTATCTCGGTGACCACGCATCGATCCGTCCCGTCGGCGTAAAACGTTTTTTTTTTTTTCTACTTTTTTTTCCTTTTTTTTTTTAGGATAGGGCGTTTATTCCGGTTGCTTGCCGTCCCGGTGACTAATTACTTCGGTTAACTGCTCGTGAAAAATGCACTACTGGCCGAATCCCCCTGAAACGGAATGTATAATCAGGCCGGATTGCTCCGGCGATCGAGGGCAGAGAAATACGCGGCGGCGAACGGCTCGATCGTTTCGAATGGACATCACTGTAATCACTGGTAATGCAGATGGCGGTGGCCCGCCGATGGGCGCATCGACAATCAGCTATATAATTAGCGAGGCCTCGCCCACCAATTAAGCCGCATTCATTGAACGCGATCGTTAGCCCCCGCGGTGAGCATATCGCCGTGAAAAATGTACACTAAAGCTGTGCGCTAAACGTTCGCTTAACACGGGCCGTTGACGCGATTATCGACCTGGTCGATCCTTATGAAAAATGACGAGGTGTCGTTCCCTGCCTCGCGGGCGTATCGACGCGATCGTTATCGCGTCGAATAAAAATCGTGAAGGAGGGTGGGAGGGATCGCGCGCTGACCCGATCCATCGTAAATCTAGTCGTCTTCTCGTTGATGAGAATTATAGTTAGATCTTGTTTAATTGACAGGTGGTATCTTGTTGAAAAGGAAGGAAGATAATTTTAGTAGTAGTAATCATGTGACAGCGTGAATCAGAGGTGCAGTTGAGTTGCACCGTGCCGATACCTTAATCATAAATTTGCAACTTGAAATTTTGATATTTTCATCCTTGTCCCTGGTTTAATTTGTATGTCGTTCAATTTCGCTCCAATACTAATATGCACGAAAGAAATATCAGAACTGTCACTATGAGTCATCGCGACTGATCCGGTCCATTAGAAGGACCATGATGCAGCTTGGAACTGGATCTCTAAAATTAATGTAACCGTCAAGATTTACGTCAGAATCAGACGAGTTTAATTTGACTTTTGTAGTTGTGCTACTTAAATATTGATAATCAGAGGAAAGGACCGTTTCTTATCGCGTTTGCTGGTTTAAGTACGTGTCCATCAAGAGAATAGAAATAGAAATTCCCATTTAAAATGCTCGATGCACGTGAGAAAAATATGCAGAATAAATACCGACGAAAATATCAGCCGAAAATTTTGTTTCCTCCGTCGTGACGCTTAATCGTGAAAACGCTCGCTGGTTCGCGAGGCGTGGAACCACGACGAGACTACGAGGTTACAGGCAGAAAGTTCCCAGGGAAGCGATCGGAACAAACGAATGGAGAGAAATCCAAATTTCATTAGCCGCCGGATCGATGTTGGCCACCGAGCGGAAAAGAACGCGACGGGAGTAATCGGACGTTGGCCTCGAACGAAATAGCACGGTCTTTATCGTCTGAAAAATCGAGCAGCGGCGAAGTTTCGCGTTTCTGCGGTTGAAACGTACGACATTAACGGATACCTATCCCTCGCCGACGTTATTTCGGAGCACAGTAACCACAGCTCGTCCGGTAATCCTGTTCACGAGCTCGAAAGTACTCTCCTCTTTCCTTGCCTCTTCCATTGCACGTGGTTACTCGAGATCGCGGTCATTTCGAAGGTTTGCCGGAGAGAAGAGAAGAAGAAGACGACGACGACGACGAAGAAGAAGAAGAAGAAGAAGAAGAAGAAGAAGAGGAGCAAGAAGAAAAAGAAGAAGATTCCCTCTCGTTCGCCTTATCGAGAACGATTCTGCTCGACGAGAGAGCCCCGCCTCTCGCGATTACGCCGTTACGACTTCCATTCCACTCGTCCGATTCTGTAAAGAACAAACAGCCACTGGATCGGCCGGCTCCATCCGCGCGCTTTACACGCCCCAGTTTCGTCGTGATCGATCTCACCGCCGTGCAGGATTCCACCTTGACGTGGTTACAAAACGACCACGATCATCCGGTTCGAACGATGCTCCGCGATGCTTCGCGCTGCCCGCTGGCATTCCGATCGAGAAAGAGAAAGTACACGTTTGTTTCGTGCGCTCGGACCAGTTGTTTTTTTAGATCGACTTCTCAGTTGCCGCAGTCAGTTTTTTCCTCTCACGAGGCGGCGTCTAACGTCCTTGTGACGATCAAACGGTGTATCAACGTTTCGTTCGAACTTCGATTGGAATTTCACAGCTTCGTATAATTCTTTCGTGATTTCAAAGGAGAGCGGCGGCTCGTCGATTTCATCGATAAAATGAAATATATCAAGTGTTCTGGCTACGTTTTCTACCTTTTTTTTTTTCCAATTTTTTGAGAAACAGCTGTCCGCGGCAACCGCTATCAATTTCTCGGCGAATCGATACGCTCCACTTTTACGAAACTGTAAAAATCCGTGTTAAACGTAAGCTCGTCGCCGTCATCGATTACGCTTTCCAATAAAGTCGTTCATAAATCAGATTTCGCGCCCAAGAGGGAGTGCGGATGGTTAAATTCACCGCGCAAACTTTCGCAAACTGGCTTCTCGCCCCTCTCGGCTCTTTATGAAACCGCCGGCCGAGAGGCGACAACAAGGTCCGAGAGAGGCTGGGTACAACGTTAAAAAGAAAAAAAAAAAAAAAAAAAGAAAAATCGCATCGTCGTTCTACGAGGTTCATTTTATCGAAGGGTTGGCGCGTGATCCATCTCTTTTAGACTCGGATCCACCTTGCTCGATGCGCTGTGAGCGGCGAGTCGCCCCTGACCACGATCGTGGACGCGCCTCCTGCGCGAGGATTCCTCCCTTTTCCAGAAAGAAAAGGTCCTTCTTCCAACGTTTAATATTTTTGTTATTATCCGTGGACGTCTATCGCGTCGATACGAGGAGGATGTATCGGCAGCTGTCGCCCCCTCTGTACGAGCACGAACCGTGAGCGCGTGTACGCGCACGAGCACACAGAGTTGGAAAGGGACTAGGTTAACGTACGCCTTCTATGACGGAGAGAGAGTTTAACACGGGCGGGTGACCGTAAAGCCCCGGTTTCGCTAGGCAAGAGGAAGACAAAGAGGTTGGTAGACACAGAGGGTGGATGGAAGCAGAGAAAGACGCGAGAGAGAGAGAGAGAGAGAGAGAGAGAGAGAGAGAGAGAGAGAGAAGGTGGCACCGGGGTGGTCCAGGTGTCGATATAATCGAGAGGCTTGCTTGTCATCAAAGTGCCCTCCTAGTGGTACTCGTAGCGCAGCGCCCGGCAGCGGCTAACGCAACCGGCGACAGCGGCGACGCTGGCTGGCTGGCGGCCCTCGTTAACGCAAAAACGCGAGAGATGATGGATGGATGCTAAATTGCATTAATTAAATCCACCGTGACACCCTAGGCCGGCAGCCTTGGTATCACTCGGCGGCTACCGCTCGGGCTTGCTTGTCTGTGATCGAGGCGTGAGCCGTTTAACGGGGTGTGGGTCACTTTGATGATTACACCCTGTACAGACCACTCCGTTCCTCTTGCCCCTAGACGGTTTTCCAGCGGTTCCATCCTGGTCCGTCTTCGGGCCTCTCCAACCTAACAGAGAGAACCATCCCCGTGTACGTTCGTGGTATACTCGTACCTCGTACCTCGTGCCTAACGTCTAGGTACTTGAAGACTCGGCGCTCGAATCTCTGGCTGCAACGACCGAAGGCGTCTTAACTATCAAAGTCGTCCCCCGGATTAGGCCGCAATGCGATACGATTCCAGTGAGAGCACTCTGAGGAGGATACCCGGATCCTTTTGTCGTTATTGAATGACGATCTGCTCGCAGCCTCGCCGACCGACTGCGAACCTTGGCACAATTTCGCGCTCCTCTATTGACTGGTTCCCTTTGATCGTGATTCGTTTAGCGGTACCAGGGGCCCGAACTCCGCGTTCCTCTGTATATCGGAAAGTAATTTTCTTCTCACGCGCCGATCGATCCGTCCCTTCGACTGATTATTTGCCGGGTTTTTTTCTTTTTTTTTTTTTCTTTTTTCTTTTTAATACGGTGCTCCAATGGCGAGGCAACAGCGGGGCGATTATTCAACCGGCGAGACCGTATTTTTCCTCCGGATAAAGTCAATTATACCTGGCAATTGCTCCGGACGTTTTTTCTTTGAATGACGCGGCAACAGCGCCCCGAATCCATTCTACGTTTATTTAAATTTAACAGCGCCACGGGACGCCACGCGATTTTACTCCGGGGTGACGTGAATCAAATGAATGTCTCGCAACACTTTTTTTTTCTTTTAGAATTCTTACCTCCTTTTTCATCGGCCCGTTCCGCGAGATCTCGCTCTCTTCACATCAAATAACTTGCGCGCCGGAAATTCTGCGAGCTATTAATGGCAGGCTTCCTGTCAAGAAAGGCGATGAATGGTTTAAACGCAGTTCAATCGAGAAAAGTCTCGTACTGACAAGTACGCGTCCGAGTCGTTCAAAATTGTTTACAATTATTTGAAAGGACACCGAGCGTCTCTGGGACTCGTTTAAGAATCAGGTCAACGTTATGCTCATGTAGCCAGAATCTTTCCGTGATTATTACACTAAAATAGGCAACTATTCCTATTTTCTCCCTTCGATTCATCTTCCGTTCGATACGATCGAGAGAAAGAAAGAGGCACGGCCCCGCGAGGGTGAAATATCATTCTGTTTGTAGCCGTTGTGTCTCGAGTTCGGAGGGTGAGAAATTAAATGAGATCATCCTCTCGGTGTACCTTTTGGAAATTGCGTTTCTCGCTTTGATGTTTCTAATTTGATTCACGTCGGCGCGGCAACGAAACGCGGAACTAAGTGGATTTCGTAGAATAAAAGAACAGCGGCGCGAGGCTCGCGTGGCTCTAAGTAAGACATTATCCGGAGCCAGTGGCGAGGAATCGACTCGTGGCTTCTCCGTCTCGGCCTCGCGAGAGCGAGATGATGAGATCTCGATGTTTTGTGCACCGTGCGTTCAACCGGCGGGAATAAGTGAGGGTTACGCCGCGTGGATATTGGGTATAATTTAGTGGGCTGGTGCCTGGCCGATGTTTCCAGCCGAAGGAAAGGAGAAGAGCCTGATGATATCGCGAGAAGAAAGAAAGTTTCGCTCGTCGTCGTGCTGGCGGCGTACGTGTAGCGAGTTTCGATTATTTCCACGGCTAAAAAGAGGATAACTCGGAATAATAAAATGGCAAGAGTCGGGCGCAATTAACTTGCCACTCGCATGCTCGCGTGCGCCGGGCTGGATGGGAACTGTTGCCTTTCGAGCCCGTGGATCGATGTTGAGAAGCAATTGGGACGGTTAGTTTATCGCAATTAGAGCTCGTAATGACGATCTAATGATCTCCGTGAATTGCGTTTCTTAGCCGTTGAAAGAGCGGCGCGAGAACGTGGTTAATATTTCATCCCTGTGACGCGTAACAACGTCCAACGATTAAAAGAGGTGGAAATTGGGTCGACGTAATTGTTGAATTTTTTAAGTCGACATCTCGCTCTTCCTCCATCTTTGCTTCTTTTTTCCTCTCGCTCCCCTCTCTTTCGCTGGGGCCCTCTCTCTTGTTTGATGAACGTGCTGTTTGTTCAATTAGGCCAAGAGATTCGTAACTCACGTCTCCGCTAAATCATTTTTATTTTCATCGAAAAATATTACACCGGGAGAAATATCGCACCGGTGAAGACGTGGCAAACGGCAAAATTAGGGCGTCACGAGGGGACGTTCCACTGTTTAGGTTAGGGGAGGAAGGAGAGGGGGAGAAAGCGTGAAAACGCATTTTAAAACAAGCGGAAAAGTCGAAAAATTTCTACCTTGACAGTCGCGCGACGGAACGCGGAAGGAAATTCTCCTTGCCCTCTGCCTCTCTCTTGCTCTTTATATTTTCCTCTTCCTATGTCTCTTTACTCGCTAGATTTTGTTGATCTTCGCCGGTGACAAATATTTTTCGATTCGTACGTACTAAAAAGGGATCCGTCGATTCGCCTCCTCGAGAGCAACGAGGCGTGGCAGCTTCAAAGACGCGAGAGTACCTTCTCGCGGAATAAGAGGATAATGTGGACTCGATTTGACGTTCTTGAATATTTAATATCTCGCGAAAGCCTTCTCATCGCACGCCCGCCCGTTTTACGACAAACCAGCCATTCGCTCTTGTCGAAGCGGAACTAAGCGAAGGATTCGGCTGTGTCCAACGATCGCATCCGAAGGATATGCGATCGTTCTCCCTCCTTCCGATTGATCTACCGTCACCGTGCTCGAGAAATCGTTTAATACCACTCGGATTTTATGGCCCCGCGGCTGTCAAAGAATCGTAAAGCGGGAACAAGCGGGAATATGGAAATAAAGTAAAAATATTTCCAATGAAAATATACCGACTCGAACGGGGGACGAGATCGTTTCATTCGAACACCATTGTACGAATACGCGGCTAACTTTTCAATGTTCTTTCCGATACTTGATGCTTTAATCCGCTCTCTCGCATGGAATTAAAGATTTTTCTTTTTTTCTTTTTAAATCTATTAGAAGCGTATTTACGATTCTTAAGTCAACGTCGAGACATCATTTTTGTTTTTGTTCAATCACTTAGAAATTTGTGTCGATTCTCTCAAAATGTACGTTTAATTTCTAAAAATATTTCTACAGTACGGAGCGTGAAATGTTCGTTCTTGGCCATGGAGGACGAGATATCCCGTTAGCTGGATTTCACACTATAAATCAAACACGAAACATTAAACGGCAACTTAACTTCGACGAAACTTATCAGCTCCTCCTTCCCCCGAATCGCGTGTTTCTGCGTTGCACGGAGGTCCATTCAGGCCTTCGTCGTTCCATAAGTCAGAACTTCTATGGGAACTTGGCGAAATTTAACCAGGCGCTTGGAAATTCACGGAGCCTCCCCCATCAGCCACGTCACGAAACGCTGTCCGGCAATGAATGCCGCGAAACAGCCGACATAATACCTTCTTTCTTATTCAGGCCCAACCGTTCCTCAGAAGTTTTCAAGTTAGAATGCCATTCCTCTCGGATGTGTCACTCATGTAAACATGACAGGGCGTATTATATACGCGTTCTCGGACGAGAATCGTTGCAATCCCCTCTTTATACTCAAACGCCACTTTACCAACGTTCGATTACGTTTCACCGTTTCAAGATACGGGCATCTCGCAAAGTAATCTCGACTTCGTAAGTTTTTTCTAAAATAAAAATTAGGATTATAGTTCAGAGTTTTCGATCTGGGGGAATAAATTGGTCCAAGTGTTTTCGGCAGAAATTAAAGAACGCTTTGCCAAGCGTTTCGATTACGTTTCACCAAGATACGGATATCTCGAAAATTACGATTGTAGTTTAAAAGTTTCAATCTGGGGGAATAAATTGGTCTAAGCGTTTTCGACAGAGCTCCTTCACAGGGATCACTCGGCGGCTCGCGAGCCAGCCGAGATCCGAATGTCTGTTCGTGTCGTACGCTGACAATTTATATTCCAGATGCTAACCGCGGTACAAGTCACGTATATACGAACAATTTACGGTTCTTCCAACGATCTTCTTTCGAGAAACGGGAGAAAGGTTGAACGTTCGCGCTTAGAAGCGACGCGAGAGAAGGGGATTCGTTGACTCGGTAAGAAACGACAAAGGAAAAGGAGCAGGGGCGGCTCATGCAATTCTAAACTATTTCAATGAAATGGGATAGCGGCTGGTAGATTTGTTGGCCGCGGTGCAACCGACTAGTTCCTCGTTCGTAGCTGGGAGACAGGGCGAAAGGAGAACGCGAGAGAGAGAGAGAGAGAGAGAGAGATAGAGTTAAGAAAAGCCAGGTTTCTGTAAGGACTCGGCTCTCTTCCTTTGTTCTAAAATTCTTACGACTTCCCTTACGTCTTACTAGGACCCGCTTCTCTCCTTTTTCTGGGGGAAACAACAAAGGGAGTGGCCTGTATCAAGCGTGGTGGTAATGGCGGCACCGCAGCCGCCGGATGATACAAAATTGTCTCTTCTTTCGCGCTTGGCCGAGGAACACTTTGTAGGTAACGAAACGGGCCGGATATACCTTGCAACTTTCTTTGCCCGTCAGCTCAGCCTTGGCTCAGCTAACTTCGAGGGTTTTTGCATTAGCATATCGACTTATTCATAGAATCCGCTACTCTCCTCGTGTACCGTGACGGATGAACACGCGCGCGCTCGCCCGGTCTATGCCTCACCTCCGGGCTATACCATCGATGATCACGCCGTTGACGGCGTACCGCGCTTTTTCAGGGGCTTTGAATTTCGCCTTCGACCCTCCAGGGAATACGTTACGACGTGTTTCGATACATTGATTTCGTTAAACTCGAGTGCTGCGTACTCGAACGCGTCTACGTCCTACCTACATACACTGTGCGTATGTGTGCGCAACTGTGAATCGAAGAGAAAAACGATTCGATCGAATCGAAGTGAGAAATTACTTTATGAAATTTTTAATAGGTTAAACACCATTTGTTATTGATATTTTTATTATCAATATAATTATTGATGTATTTGGACAATTAAAAATTATGTTCCGTGACAGTGCAACGAAAATGTCCGATTTGAAGGAACATTCTCCAGTTCGTTAGTTCACTGCGCGCTGACTCTTAAAGTTACTTGTATTTTATTTAACTTCCGAAACTATTTTATCTAGAAACACACACACGGCAACGTGTATTTTAGACAGTTAATTGTAATGCCGTCAATAATTAAGCGAACTCTAATTATTCTTGCGAAACTTCTCGCTGCCGAAGTTTCCATTTAAGCGTGCGTAGGAGTGTTTTCTTATCGCAGGTAGACAGTTTGTACGATAAATTTTGAGATACAGACTTGTCACTTAACCAGAACTAAATTTGTATTAATATATCGAAAAAGTTCCGCGTAGTTGAACGTTGTCGAAACGAAAATAACTCGTATTATAACTCGTACTTGCGTCATATTATAATACGTCATAAAACGATATATGGCAATCGTCTTTACACACCGTGTATTAACCACGAGTGGGAATGCGGCCATGCGGTTCGAAACAAATTACCTGCCTGGAAAGAGAAGAGGAAGAAGAAGGAGTCGGATAAAGGGTATCAAGGACTCATGATACGGAAAAATCCGCAACACACAGTAGATAACAGGGTTTCACGGTAAGTCGGGAATACTTCATAATTCAAACGTTCGCAGCAAGAGTAGTGCTCCTCAGAGAGAGCGTCCACAACTCCGAATAGCAGTTTCGTCTGTTCGTGTGCCCGTATTGGCCCCACGTAGTCGAAAATTTTTCATACGAGCTATAAAAAGCGCCCCGCGGGGCGAGGGTTAAGAGAAATATCAGGGGTAACGCTTCTTCGGACATTCGTTCAAACTGGTAGACGACGAGTGACTCCGATTGGAAGGAACTACGTAGAGCGTGGATCATATAGTACAGCGGAGCACGAGCAGCGTTGGCCGAGGGGAGTCGAAGTTTGCCGAGCGCGGCCGAGCGCCTGTGAACGCGGCAACTCGCATACGAGGGTACAGTCGTGCCGCGGCCTCCATAGAGGGAGGTTTATGCAGTCCGTGTTGCTCGTAGCGCTCCGTTTCGCCGTGAGAAAGCGTCGTGGGACGCGTGTTCTCTCTCGACTCGCCGATAGAGACGGAACCATGTTGTGACAATCGTCCGAACGTTTGACAATCCTGATGCCACGGGATTAGGGAAAGGCTGGCTCGTACGTTTTCGGGACGAAAATCTGGCGACTAGGTCGTGGCCCGAGCAACAGATGTGACGTCGCGCGACGCGCTCTTTATATTTAGTTGCCCACGATTTCCTCGGTTGTTTCTCCGTGCGCGCGTACGCTTTTACCGTGTGTCGGTTCAACGATCGCGCGCGGCGTTGTGCATCGCGTTGACAGTGACGTAATATGGCGCGAACGAAAGTGTACCACGGACGTCAGTGATATAGAGCCTTGCGTCGATAGGAGGGATTGTTGAATGTTTAACGAGAAACGTTCGTCACGGATATCGAGCCTTGAAAACGACGCTTTCCGAGAGTTGTTTCCGTTCCCTCGTCGCGCGACCTTTGCGAATGTTACTCTCTTTGTAGTTACTCTGCGTGGCCACGGTCGCGTTCGCATGTGCCACGAGACGCGAGTGCAGATGTTAGAAGAGAAGAGGACAGATCGAAGAGGAGAAATAAAAGAGGGAAAGTGAAGGATCACAGGCGATTGCATTTGTCGACGTTGTTAGCCCTGTATCCGGTGCCTGTCGAACGACCCTATTTCAAGGCCCTCTACCTGCGGCCGAGAATACTGCGAAGACACGAGGTAGTACTGGCGCGTCGTTCTTGGAGCAGGAAAAAAGAGAGGCGCAGGAAGAATTCCTTTGTCCTCGAAGCGAGCCCTGGGTGAAGCCGGTGGACGAGAAGCGGCGAACGAATCGGCCCGAAGTGGAAGGGAGAGAAGGAAGCGCAGCACACGGTCGAGTTTGTACCTCGTCGACCGTGTATACCTGGCGTGCGTGTGAGAGAAAGAGAGAGAGAGAGAGAGAGAGAGAGAGAGAAAGAGAAAGAGAGACGACGCTATCGGCGGTGAGCGAGACGGACAGTGAAAACGAGCCTTGTGGCATCGGTGAACGTCCGTCAGCGCGTTGCCAACGGCAAAGGGCAACAACCACGCCACGAGTGTTGCGCGCTGTTAACCAAGGCCAGGTCGAATTCAACGCTATTTTCACCTGTCAGTGACCTCTCTCCTCGTTCTCTCTCGACCTGCAAGCGCAATTTCCCATCGATCTCAACACGCGTGTCCACGCTCCGTGGCGTAATGCTATTGGTCGATTAGCGTCGTTGCGCGCACGCTACCCGTTTGAAATTCGCGCCTCAAGTGTCCAGCTGAGTCTGCATGTGTCCATTCCGTGGATCGTGCCCGAGGATGCAACGACGAAGATTACCGGATGCCATGTCGCTGCTGGTGAGAGCAGCTGTTCTCGCAGCTGTCTTAGGACTGTTCCTGGGATCGAGCCATGCGAGCAGGCCCGCCGGTGCGCATCCCGGCCACGCGTACTTCGAGCAACCTTGCTGCGGACGATCTCATCTTAGGCACCATAAAGGTTAGAATACACCACGATACGTTCCACTATCTTTTTCGTAGAATAGGAAAATATTCTTTTTCGTGGAATTCCTCTGTTGACACTGATTGCGGAAGGACGTACATTTGGGAAACGACGCTATATTTACATGAACGAATCGTATCTCGTGGCTCGACCGATAAGTCGAATGAATATAATGTGTGTATGTAGAGAGTTTTGTTGATAGTACGTAGATAGTACGTTGATAGTACGTTTCGAGGTTTTTGTAGGTAATTCCGAACGTGTTTCCTATTTAGAGGAAAAGATTTACGTAAAAGAGAAAGTATTCAAATGCGGAGTTCTAAACATGTACATAGTATGTCGTCCACATGGAGTTGCTAGAGTAATGCATAGTAAATCTTGTCGAGGTAAAATTTGAAATGTATGTATACGAATAAATATCAATTTTCTGCGCGTACGAACCATCCAGGTATATATGCATTTCCTTTTCTTCACGCTATTTCGAAGCAGAATTTAATACGCAACAGTCCGATATAAGTGTAGTTAAAACCAAAGTATTTTCGCATGTATTTAAAAGTCTTTAAAAGTCCAACTCAATTAAATTTCACTCCTTCGAGTTGTAAAGTACCAATCGAGCAAGTTTAATTCAAGGGAGCGTGGAAGTTTTTTCGGAGTACTCGCGAACGTACGTGAAACACATAATTCGAGGTTAGACAACCATCTCGCGCAGGTTAAAACCGACAAGATCTTTCTATCGGTTTAAAAAATCTTCGGGCCAGCAACTGGCTTTCCAAATTTTCGAATCTTTGTCTTAACGAATTTCTCGCTACGTGACGGAGAAACTTCTTTGTAGACGGTGGTTGGTACGTGATTTCCTATGATTCCGTAGAACGTGCAAAATCGCATTAAACTGCCGTGAAGCGTACGTAAGTAGGTTCGTAAAACGGAGCGTTGCAAACACGGAGAAATTGAATTTGAGAAACACCCGTAGTATAATAAAAATCGGGCCCGGCCATTTACCGCCGTACGAAACGTGATACTTGTACGTCCGCAACTTGGAAAAATCCCGGGGCTTTTTCAACGGGCTTAAACTTTCCGTTCGAGCATCTCTGTTTACCGACTCGCGTTCAGAATTCATCAGTAGGGTACACACAGTTTGTCAATCTTCCCTTAAATCCACCGGACGTTTCTCTATACGGTGTCCCACCGGCGAACATTTTCACCGACTATCGCCGAGTTCCTCTCCGAAGGCGTTTGTCTCCTCTCTTGGAATTAAAATATCGGGAACTTTCCGGCCGAGGGAAACTTGGCCGAGATGCCCGGGCGTTAACGTTCGCGTTCGTGTTACGATAGCTCTCGCAGGGTCGATTCAAAATGTTAATAACTTTTCGTTAATTATGCCGGGCAATAACGGTTCCGTTGCAGCCGCTGGCTGGCGAGTCGAGTGCTCGACGTCGCGAAATCTCGCGGAACAATGTGTCGTTAATGCCGCGTAAATACCCTTTCATTAATTAATATTATGAGTTTCACTTCTGTCGGCCGCTCTAAATACCGGCCGACCCTTGCGCTCGAGGGAACAATGTGGTCTGCAACCCGTATAAATCGCCAACTTTCAAACATTTCGCGTCGTCCGGCTGCGACCCTTGCCTGCAAAAGACCACCCCCGCAGACACTGTCGGTGGTGGACGAAGGTTAACGAAGTCTCCGAGCCGGTGGTTTACTCTCGCTGGAATTTTCAATGGCCGCGTGAAAAAAAAAAAAAAAAAAAAAAAAAAACAGGATCAGTTTTCGCCACCGGTATACATGGACACCGTGGAGGGCGCGGAGGTGGGATTAAAAGAGCGAGGTTTTTTTCTTTAGCCGGAAGGGGGCAGGCGGTGGTGTGGCGAGGTGGACGAGCAGAGATAGTGACCGAACCTCGCGCGCCTTCTCTTTTTCGCGGTAAATCATTTAGGAGGACACGCCGGTACGAAAGGGACGTAAAAACGACGTAGCCCGGTACCGAAAAGCCCGTTAGCATACATCACCAATATTATCTCGGGGAGGGCCCTGCCACACGATATTACCGGGGCTTAGAACGCCGGGACTGACTTCATTATGTGCCGGGGGAGAGAGAACCGTCGAATGGAATGTGGAATGGTTGGTTGGTTGGTTGGTCGGGCAGCCGGCTGCTGGCTGGCTGGCTGGCTGACTGGCTGGCTGGTTGCTTGGCTTCCTCTCTGCCAGTCGAGAGCCACCGAGTCCAGGGCCCCTCTCTTTTCATCGTGTGTATGTACGGCACTTCGCCGTGTATATGCACGCAGTCGTGTTTGGAAAATGTGTGGTTTGGAGGAAGTGTGCGTACGTGTTTCGACGGGGTGTTGGGGAAAAAGGTAGCGGGCCGAGGGTGATGGTGGTACACGCGAGAGAGAGGCGGTCCACCGATGGCGTGTGTTACGCGTTCTCGCGCGGTGAACAGCAAGGACGGGAGAGCTCTTTCCGCAAGAAATTTTTCAACACGCACGACGCCGCCGCGCGACCCCAGAAGCCGCCGCCGGCGGGGGGGGGGGGGGGTGAGGGGGTGGTAGGGGACGAGACACGAAATTCTCGTTTGGTTTTTTGTTGGTCGGGCGTTTCGCTTTCTTTGGTCGCGCGAACGTAATTTTAATTGCGCGGTTGTCCGCCTTGTTATGCGAATTTGCGCGCCACTTTTTCGTCTCGTTCCACGCGAAATTGCTGATGCCGAGGCCGTAGGGAACACCGAGGCTCGGCACCTCTCGTCGAGTTGCTCGTTTCTTGTCCCCTTCCCACTTTCTCTTGCGCGAGTTTCGCAGCCAGCTTGGCCAGCGGCGAAACGAAAATTCCCTCCCCCTTGCCCCGTCTCGTTGTTGATTCCCACCGTTGCCCGAGTTGTATCGCAGACGGTTGTTTCTCGCGCGGTGAGCTTGTTTCATTATCGGTTGCACGGAGAAATTGGACGTCGGGTTTCTCGCAATCATGATGCTGAATTCTCCGATTTCTCCCCACGGCTCTCGAACGAACGGACCTGCGTTCGGGGTATGACGTTACACGTCACGCGTGCTGCTAAGCAGCGTAATCGAAGATACGTAAATACCATGGAAGCGAGTATTGCACGCGAGTTATTGTAACGCGAGATCGAAGATAAGCGAGCGCTACGTGCCGATTTTCGCGGAGAAATCGATATTGATAACGCGCCTCGTAGCTTTATCTGCTCCGAAACGTTTCATGGCGTGCGTGTCTTAGAGCATGGAAACCTCCAAAGGAAACTTCCGACGTATTTTATTTGAAAATGTGACGCGCGATTAAATTGCGCGAAAAAATCTTTTGTCGGGTAACACGCGTATCGAAAATTTCTGTTAGCGCATAATAACAAATTTATGAGAGGGAGTGGACAGAGTTATTTTCTCGGTAACGTGGTTTTTCACGATTATCCTTTCCGCGAGTGATTCAAACAACGGAATTGCGCGTCGCTACATGCAGAACACGTCTGCTTTTTAATCGAGCAAAAATTGGAACGTATTGCAAAACCGCAGGTCACGGTTCTGTTATCCAGCTACCAAACAGTACGTTAATTTAATCCGTACTTGCGGCTGTCACTGTACGCCGCGATACGATCATGAATCGTAGATACCTCTCGGTATCGAGTCTCTCCCCGGCAACTAACTGAACGGATATTAATTTCGACGAGCTTCTCAAGCTGACCCATTGATCTAATTTGTACGCACATTTCACCTAGAACGTGTCCCGTTCACACGTAAGACGTAATAAAATTTACGCAAATCGCGTCCAAACTTTGGAGACACGTGGTTTCTCTTCCCCTTCGACTGTTGACTCGTCTTTGAATTCGTGAATTCATCGACTGGAACCAATTTGCGTACGTTGTAATTATAAAAATAAGTTAGACAGTGTGTTCCGTGTATTTTTCGAAAATTTTGTTCGTATTTCGACTGAATAACATTTCAGGAGAAGAGGTTTCGAGAAAATCAACATCTTTCCTAACTAGTGACAACACGTGATTCTTGTAGTCACAGAACTTGCGAGTAACTGTTACTCGAGGACCGAATTTACAAAAAGAAAGTTTCGCGGTTAATCATCATCTCTGATAAAGGGAAACTGGCGATAATTTTGGAAAATAATTCGATTGCCGATCGAACGGCGACTCCTTGAGCCGCCTCGAACTTTGTAGACCGTAGACGAACGAAAATTTTCATAAACGTTCCATTTAACGAACCGTGTCGTGAACTTTCTCAGAAAGGGTCCCGAAATTTTATAAACGAAAAACTGACCCCGACATCGATAATTGGTCCTGGCACAAGAGAGCCCTCTCCCTCTTTCTCTCCTCTCTCTCTCTCTCTCTCTCTCTATTTTCGTTCCCCTTCTATCTGCTCTCGTGCAAGATTTGCCTCGACTGCTGAATTACCCCGCGTAAATCCTTAATTCGACCGTAAACTCGAGGAGCTCGCGGGGATACTTTCTTTGCTCTGCCTAGAAATCTACGAATGATGTTTGCGTAAGTAGCCAGGCAAAGAGAGAGAGAGAGAGAGAGAGAGAGAGAAAGAGAGACAGAATTATCGAAGGGTGAAGGATCGAGGAGTCTGGAAATGAGTAGAACCGACTGACACAGCCTCGACGAGAGAGAGTTTCCCTTTGGTCGTCGCCAAACGTCCTAAAGATTTCCAAGATTAAAAGCTAGCACATTCACTGTCCTTTCCTCTCTCTCTCTCTCTCTCTCTCTCTCTCTCATCGTCTGTCTCATCGGGGTTTCGTCCGAGCAACCCTCTCGAACGTTCGCAGCGAAGACCGACTGGCTAATGAAGGATGATAGCAGAGACTCATCCGCCATGCGGTATTTCAAGCCGCGCATTCCTGTGGTCGAGACCACGACTCTCCCCGCCCGTGAATGCCGAGAGACATTGACTTTGCCAGCCGTGCTCCGGAAGTTGGTCCGTGGATCCTCGAAAGCTTTTTGACGCGGCTTGCCCCATCCGCCCATCGTCGAATTATCCCCTTTGAAAGCCTCTCGCGATCCATCTCCTTCGAGATATCCCCGTTGAAAGAGTTACCCGGCACTCGACCGCCACGTATTCATCCGAGAAATCATTAGCCAACTTTTCTTGCCCATCCCGATGTTCAGTGCCTGTGCCTGATGAGAAGGAAGATTTTCGTTCGACAGGACGAGGCGGTAAAAAGAAGCGAAGAGAGGGTGAGTTGGTAGATCGACTCGGTTCTTTCGCGTATTAGTCGCGTGCCACGTCTCGACGCCCGGCGTCGTGCGTTTTTCCGTCAGCCGCGAGTTGCCAGTTCCCTCTTGCCGAAGTTCTCGAAAAGTCCGCGGTGAAACGGAAACGCGGTAGAAAAAGCTAGCGGTAAGAGTTGGCAAAGGCGAGCTGGAAGGGAAGGAGAGCCGAGAAAACGCGACGAAACGGCGTTTATTTCCCGTCTTGGAGTTCATAGATCGTGGAGGAAGATCGCGTGCTTGTTCCGATAGGTAGCGACGCCAGCCTGTCGAGATTATCGAGTCGATGAAAGTTTCGGATTTATCGTCGTGTCTTGATTTCACCGTCGACGGTGAATTCTCGCGTTCTCCCTTTCTTCTCTCGTCGATGCAGCAAGCTGCAAGTGCCTCCCTTGCGAAGATTCGCAAATTGAATTTATTCGAAAGAGAACCGTACAAGGGATGGGAAACACGGCACGCACGGTGTATAATTATCAGTTGAAATCATCGCGGGGATTTCAAACGCGCTCTCGCGCGGCGGTAGCTGAAAAACAAATCGTTCACGCGGCGGTGGCTTCGAAAACCATTGGGATAAATTAACCGCGGGGTCCTCGCTCGGAGCGATCCTCCTAATTCGTGCCGGGGGTAGCAATTAAAAAATAATTTCCCCTAATTAACATTCAACCAGACCGAAGAACACGGTGCGAGTTTTAATTAACACACGGAAGAAGCTCATCCCCCCCCCTCTTTTTCTCTGTTGGTGAAAAAGTTGCCGCGTCGATGTTAAAAGCGACACTTTGGCAGCGGGTGCGCGTACGCGCACGGAAAATCCAACGGGGACGACAGTGGGAATCCAACGACAGCTTGTAGTACGATATGTCCAGAATAAGGGAAAAAGCAGCTTTATCTGCATTAGCTCGCCTCTTTTCTTTACTTTAAGCGAGATCCGGCCGCGATGTAAGCTTAGCCCCGTGTTCGGTGCACGGAACGCGAAGAAAAAAGGTTAGAATAGCGAAAGCCCGACGACGTCGACGTCGAGAACAACGAAAGAGGAAGGCAACATCGTGCCTGTCTTGTCGGATATTCCAACGACAGGATTACAGTTCACCCTCTCGAGTGCCTTCCTTTTCCTTTCTGTTCCCCTCTTTCTCTCTCTCTCTCTCTCTCTCTCTTTTTCTCTTTTCTCTTTATCCCGCTGGAAAACACTTTGTCGCCAGCGTGTAAACGTGCGAAAGTGCCCGAGTAGAGCCCAACGAGAGGGAAAACGATTTCGCGAGATGAGACCGAGAGAGAGAGAGAGAGAGAGAGAGAGAGAGCACTGGTATTCCGACCGACGATAAAAAGGATAATGAGGATATAATGCGGCGCGCGGCGCTTCGGATGTTTAGGCGAAACGCGCGTTATCGCGTTGAGCTGGTTAAGGTGCTCGCGTAATGAGCGTACAGGAAAAGTGTGGAGAAGGGAAGAAGAAAGGGATCGGCATCGGATTGCCGGTAACCCCGTTGCCACCGACCCTGTTCGCTTTTAGAGAAAGAGAAAACGCGCATCGAGCCACCACCACCCCGACGCACCACGGTCCACTGGAATTTTAATGAAATTTTTGCCTCTCCGGCATTGGCCGATCAAAGAAGGAGATGGCTAACGTGAAAGGAAAAAAGAGAGAGAGAGAATGAACCCTTTTTTTCAAAGGGAATCACTCCGAAAACAATTCAGGGGGCTTTGATTCGATGGGCTAGTGGAAAATAGGCGCTCCTAATGGCCGTATGTTCGTTCGGTTCTCGTCGACACGATTTTCGCGGATGCAAATCACATCTGTTTATTATTTCACGAATGAAGCGCTCGGTAAAAGAGAAATAGAGAATGGGAGGGGCGGGAGGGGTGTGGAGTCGGTCTCGGTCAATTCGCGAAATAATGAAACGTTATTTCGATTGTTCGGGAAACCAATGTTCGCACGCGGACCTCGCTCGATGAACGAGAACGCTCGGAAACACGGTCAGTTTTTTGGTTACGTTTCTCAGCGAGTTTCCTGAATGCTGAAATCATTATTTAAATCGAACGAGCATCGAATAATCGCGCTCGCGTCCGGGATGGATTCTTCGTACGCGAGAAATTCAGAAATTCAACGCGCTTTCGTACTGCAAGTTTCCTCGATAATGCGCAACAACGAGAGATCCTTTCTCCCTTCTTTTCGTTTCTTTCTTTTCTTCTTTCCTCGCTCCGCCGAAAAAACGTAAATTTTTACGAAACGGTGTCGAGCAATTGTTCGAACATTCGTTCGTCCCTCCAAAATTTGGTATTTTATTTAACCAGCGGTTATTATAATATTAACGATGTTGAAATAAGGCGAAGCATTTTTCCTGCTTGCGTTTTCACGCGGCGAAATCGGGTTAACGTTGTCACGTTGAATATAATTAAAAAATTACACTGTACAATTTTTACAGAATTTTCACTTGAACAGAGCGAAACGTTCATTAATGTAAAAATGCTGTGAATCTCTTTTGTTATACTTATGTTATACTTTCCGATTTGTACTTTGGTCTCTGACCAAAGTAGGGGAAAGTAGGGTAAAACCGGATACCTAATGTATTTAGTTTCGTAACAAAAACTTGGATAGTAGAAAAAAGAATTCACGCTAAATTTCTTAATTGGACCTTGCACAATAAGAAAATAAACAAACTTTTTGGAAAAAAATTGTTCGATTCACGGGGATAATAAAATTTTCTGCAGGTTTACAAAAATCCGATTTTACTTCAAATGAATTACTTTAATATTTGTATGAGATAGATGAAATTCAAATGAATTACTTTAATACTTCAGTATGAGATAGATCGGTGAAAAAAGAATCAAAATATTCTATGAGAATTGTAGAATGTAAATATTACTTATCTAAATGGATTCCTGAATGTGAAAAGACAATCACAAAAATCACTGAAATTCTTCAAGCCGAAATTTTTAACTCTATCTGCACGGAACACGATGTCGATTGTTTCTGAAACTTGTCGAGTAATGTTATCATGTCACAGTTCGGTTACATGTCGAAATTCTTATTTTAGAAAAACTATGGTACCTGGTTTTATCCTACTTTCACCTACCTTGGGACGAATTCCCAACAACATTGCAAGTTTCTCCCCGAAGAGAGGCGAACGCACGCGCCTGGTTTGAAACGAAGGAGAACGGCCAAGTTCCTCCGCGACATCGCTGAAATAATAACGTTCGCCGCGCGTTATTTTCTCTCCCGTTAAAATCTCTCGCCTTAAGTCTTCGGTTTATGGTGGTCGTTGGCCGCGTCGCGTTGTAAACTAGCCGGTATTAGATTCTCGCGCGCCTTACCGTTCGAACGCGCTCTAACCGGCAACTTCTTCCTTCGCGCGGCCAGTTTAACGAGATTCTTCTCCGCTGGGGGAGTCTCGGCGACGATATCGTTCTCATTCAATCGAAAGTTTCTCCCCCGGAACCGGAAGCCCGACGAACTGCGCTCGTAGATTCAATCTTGCGTTTAATAGAAATGCGACTCGCGAGGCAGCTCGAACGCGCGCGATTCTTAAGACGATTAATCGCAACCGATCGAGCGGTGAATTGTGTAATTAGAGGGGAACATTAACACGTTAAGTGCCATGTCTATTTCCGATGATCGACGAAACAAATTTAGTACAGGTATATTAAAAATTAAAAAATTTTAAAATCGCAGGAAGGAACAGTAGATGAATGTTGCTTTTATTGATATTTATTAAACAGTATACAACATAATAATTTTAATGGGTTTTGTCTAGGCGAAAGATGTGGCTTTCTTTTGCACTCATCATAGAATGTCGTAACTTTCTCAGCCACGTTTCTACTAATATTTCATCCCAGCAGTGTTGTACTTTCTTCGTAACAATTTTTACAAAATTTTCTGACTTGGGATGCTGGATGTAATCGTACTGTTATCTTGCGTTTTGCTTGTACTGTATCGAACGGCACTTAATGTGTTTAGAAGCAAAATTTGTACACACGGAAGAGAATTTGGTTTATTATGCATTTCGCAATTGTGTAAACGAACGTTAATTGAGTTAGCAACACGAGAGCCACGTAGAAATGAAAGCGAGCAGAAGTCAAATTTTACCAAGATAAATCGTTTTCTCTCTGAAACGTGAATCTTGAGAATCAATTGAAATGTAAATTTCCAGATCAATTTCTACTTCCATGCAATTTTAAACGATTATTAACACTCTCTGTACCGTATATTCCATCACGAGCTGAGAACAACGAGCGTATATTGAGGAAATATCACACAATCAAGAAAGACATTCAATTTCATCTTATCGTCACGTTAACCCTGGCATTCAAATCATGGATACCATTAAGGCCGAAATACCCTCGAGTATTCGAGTCAATCACCACGCGGCTGTCATCGGATTCTCCGAGCTTCTTAAAATCTTTTCACGTATTCGAAATTATCTCCCGAGGCGTTCGCCTCGCACCTCCACGTTCGATAGTCGATATCGCTCGGCGGCAGGGATCTTAGATCTTCTACCGTCGCCCTTGCTCGCGCGGCGTTAATACAAGAGAAAGGTAAAATTGAATCTTGCTTTATCTCGAGCGGAGATATTGGAACGAAGAGGCGAAGGCCTCTTCGCGAGGGATCAGGCGCGCTCCCTTCGTGGCGCGCGGCGCTCGACTGAATAAATTGTTACAACCGCTATCAACAGCTCCGCGATACCGGCGTTCTCTCACCCTTTCGCCCGCCATTCTACTCTCGTACCGCCACGGTATTTCCGGATCGATCCCATCGACACATTCATCCACCCTCGGCTCGGCCTCGTAGAAATTTCAGCGCTATGATCGTCGCTTCGGATTTCCTATTTTCGAGAATACGGGATACGAGTCTTTTGAGCATGATTTTGATCGAGATGTTGAAGCGTACGTACGTAGGATTTTTTTTTTTTTTTTACACAGGAAAAGAAGTATGAAGCGACTTTTCCTTTTGCTAGACTACTGTGATTTTATTAGCAATAGTCGTGTCACGTACTCGTGGCTGTATCTATTGAGTTTGATTATTTGATCATTGATTGCTCGAGTTTGACTTGTTGGGCGTTCGGAAATGATAATTTTAGTTTATAGCAATGGACTTTATAGTCTTGTCCAATCGCGTTATGATATGTTTCATTTTATTGTCGGGACTACTTTAACGACGGAGATTTTACGAGGGGGCTCGCTTTATTGAAAACTTTTGAAATCTTGATGGTCAATTGCACACTGAAATTTTGAGATTCCGAGATTCACTTTATTGATCACTTGATGAAATTCTGAGAGATTCTAACGTTTTGTACGAACCATTCCAGATGTTTCTAAAACGTTGAAGGTGTTTTCGATCATATTGAAACAGGCTCGCGACTATCTTTACCTACGCAGGTACTTTTGAGTTCTTGATCTAGTATTTTCCTAAAATTGTCAACGTCGAAAAAAATACAGAAGAACAAATCGATCTCTGGCCTATTTCCGATATACGTCAGGATTAGCGTCGAGAGAATCTTCTTAAAAGAGATTTTATCCGTGAAAATCACCACCGTCCGCTGGTAATTTTGAGAATTCTGACGACGCGTCGCTGCCGAGACGACGCGACCTCTCTCAAGAAGGCAATTAAAAGAGACCGTCTGGAGGCCGACGGAATTCCTTATCGGAAAAATTTCAAGCTCACGCAGTTGGAACGCGATGGCGGGGCCGCGTATAGTATAAATTAACTTTACGTAACGAAGGACAGCCGCGTCGCTTATACACATCGCGTACGTATGCACGTACGTACACACGCGCCAGTCCTCGGCTGTCGCAGCGGCGACGGTGCTTCCGTTTCCTGTATACGTCTGTCCGTGATTACTGGCGAGTGTGCGGCCGCGGCGGCTCACGAACCCGCTCGCCGGGACCTAATTACACTAACGACCGGCAATAAAAAGCAGCCGACGCGACGACGACGTCGCGGAATTCGCGCGCAATTACCGCGAGATCCGTAAGAGAGGGAGAGAGGGAGAGAGAGAAAGAGAAAAGGGTCAGGTATCGCGTACACTTAGCAGCCACTCGAGAGACGCTCGCAGACACAAGTCCTCCAACCCCCGTTTCGAATCGTCGATCGCATCGTCGAACAGCATGCACCTATTAATCCCTTGCGTTGGCAAC
Organism: Frieseomelitta varia; assembly: GCF_011392965.1. NCBI lineage: Eukaryota > Metazoa > Arthropoda > Insecta > Hymenoptera > Apidae > Frieseomelitta > Frieseomelitta varia. Next base: position 405,639 of record NW_025109084.1, on the reverse strand, counting down.
TGGTTCGCGGACCATAACGAGTGACCGAATTGTACACAATAATTCGTCGCTTTCCTTTTCTTTTGAACTCGTCGGTATGGTATCGCTGTAGAGAAATTATTGAAACAAATTTATTATTTGTTTTGCCTGGGTTACACTTCAATATAATTAAAACTGAGAAAATGTTGCAATTTGGGGCAAAAAATTCACGACGTGCGTGGCACGTTATTCCAGCGCAAGAGGTTAACCACTTGCGCTAACAACTGATTGCGGACCATAACGAGTGACCGAATCGTACACAATAATTCGTCGCTTTCCTTTTCTTTTGAACTCGTCGGTATGATATCACTGGATTGAAATTATTAAGAAATAATAAACGTATCATTTGTTTTGGGTTACATTTAAATATACTTAAAACTGAGAAAATGTTGCAATTTGGGACGAAAAATTCTCGACGTGCGTGGCACGTTATTCCAGCGGAAGAGATTAACCAGTCGTAAATAATCGCACGACTACCACTTGCAATTACAATAGAAAACGAGGAATCACCGATCGCTTGTATCGTCGCTCCCTCGTGGCCGTTGCGAAAGTTCACTGACGCATAATCGCCAACGCGATTCGATTAACCGTGCCGCTTGTTATTCCTTCGTTTTGTTTGAGTTTTCGTTAATTATTCTCCGTCCGACGGGGAACGATTTCGCGATCGTTAGACAGGTGATAGTTGAAGATGGAATTACCAGTTTCGATGGCGAGGTGAAAGGCGAGATTAATATTGCATTAGAGAGAGCGAACGCGGTGTGAAGGCACCTTGGAAAGGTTAATGGAATTTGATTGAAATTCGAGTCCATCGTAACCGAAAAAGATGAATCGCTGTATTTTGTGATACTTCTGTGTACTGCCGAAGGAAATTGAAAGCATGTTGAAAAAGAAAGTAACGACAGTAACGATAGTAACAATGATAAACTAACGCGTTAATGAATTTAGAGATCACAAGTTATTGCCTCGCTTTGTCCGCGTTCGAACGAGATTCAACAGCGTTTGAATGAACTCCAATTTGTCGGAATTACTAAAAATTAAGAGAATCACTCGCGGCTACACACGGAGGAAATAAAAATATCAACGACCGTCGCTTGACATTTGTTTTTCTGTCGTTTATTAATTTAATAACTCTGTACATTGCCGCGGCGAAAGGGATATAATTCCGTTTTATTCCGCCGTAATTGCGCCTCGATAAAACTTGACGACTTTCGAGTTTATTGTTGCTTCGTAGTGCATGGAAGAATGAAGTCGTTGAAAGGCTAACTCGTTCCTTAAGCACGAAGGTCCGCTTTGGTAGGTTAATTATTCCGCAACCCCGGTTCCAGGTACGTCCTTTCCTATGTATGTATCATCATTCTTTCCACCCTTCCGCACCTAGCCTATCGTTGCTGATCGTTATATTTGTTTCTTGGAATCCATTATTGAAATTCCTTTCCCATGGCTGGAAATGCCCGTTCTTTCGTCGATGCTAACGTTCGTTCACATTGTAACGATCGGAAAATTCTCAGGAATATAAAATTTCAAATTCAAATTTCCTTTTTTTCTTTTTTTGAATCCAGATCGTCGAGCTAGAGTACAGAGCTAAGTACAGAGATATTTTTTGGGCCAAAAGTTTCTTCCCACCTACTTTTTTTAACAAAACGTCAAAAGAAAACACTAATTTTATTTATTTTGAATTAAATTCAAGTTCAAGCATGATTTTTCCATTATGTTTCGAAAACTATTTCTTTCAAGCCAGAGGGTGAAAGAATTGAAAAGAAGTGTGTAATAAAAAAATTACGGATTTATTTGGAAATGATTTTTGACCTGTAGAAATGATTTTGACGCTGTAGAAAGAAGAGGAACGATTGCGCGTTCTGTCTTTGATAAGTATTTTTTTCTTACGGGTCTGGTTTCTATGGGTGCTTTGTGTCTCATTTGGTGTTTCGCGCGTTTACTCGCCCGGATGAGAGACTCTCGCTGGTTCGCTCATTATTCACGTACTAACACAGACGTACCTCTCATTTGTCGATAAAGCACTCGTTTGTCACGAATCACTCATCTCGTTCGCGCTTTCTCTCGCTTTCGTGTAACGATGTTCGTTACACAATCTGACGCTGATGAGTTTAAAAAGCCTTTTACACACGAGACTCGCCGAACGTATAAAATCAAGAATTAACGAACGATGTTACGTATGCCTGTCCAACGTAACGTTGGCGCTCGTTCATCATCGGGTATCGTAAATAACTCGACCTTTTCGCGCTTTTGTTAATGGTTTAATTTGAAAAAAAAAAAAAAAAAAAAGAGCCGCATGTAACAGTCCACGTGTCTCGAGAACGTTACGGGCGGAAAGGGTGCGAAAGTTTGGGAGCTGGCTCGTTTTGGGAAACGAACGGGAACTATTGAAGGGAAGCAACGATAAGTGGAATTTACTCTTCGCCTGACTAGCGTGTCGATGAGAGCGTGGCGATAGTTCCGTGTCAGTCGAAGACCAGAGCTGGAGACGCGACGAGGTACAGTGAGAACCGAAGGGTTGGGCGAAAAACCTGGCAACGAAGCGCAATTGGAAACTGGCCTTGTCTGGAAACCGCGGCGTATCGCCGGCCGAAAAGAAGTATTACGACCGTTGCCACGGAGGTAATAGTCGACAGGGCCAGTTAATGCCTCGTAATGGCCGAACGAAAGGGGCCACGATCGCCCCTCGTAACGACCTGTACCGGCGTAACACGACCGCATGGCCCCATCAAATCTGATACCAGTGTACAGGCGTACTAGAAACATGTTGCCGCGGTCGAGGCCTCGGGAACCCTACTTGAATAGTCAGAAAAAAAAAAAAAAAGAAAGAAAAAAAGAATGTGTACCACATTCGGTGGGACAGGCTTCGTGCGAAACTTTACGGGCATCGCCGGTTGCTTCCGTGCGCGCGCCGGGACGACAGCGTCGCTAATGGTAATTTGTACCGGGTCTAATGACAGAGAGAGAGAGAGAGAGAGAGCGAGCGAGAGAGAACGAATTAATAGTAGGTGTTTGAGTTTGGAAGGAAGTTCAAGAGCCCGAGCGTAATAACGCGTTTCACGTTGTAGGGTGAGATCGTTTTATTGAAAGATTGGCGTACGCAGGAATTACACGAGCCTTTCGAAAGTTAAACTGACCGACACTCTGTAAATCTTTGGAAATTTCTCAATTTCATTGACACACATGTTTCTTGCTCTAGTAACTGGATTCACGGACCATAACGAGTGACCAAACCGTGTACGATAATTCGTCTTCTTTCTGTGAATTCATCGGTAATAATAATAACACTCGATAGAAATTACTATGAAGTAATGAATTTATTATTTGTTTCGTCTGGGTTATATTTCAATATACTTAAAACTGAGGAAATATTGCAATTTTGGCACGTCATTCCAATCCTACCCCGTAAAACTCGTGTTTCTACCCCGGAAAGATCGTTTCCTCGCGTATGTGCTTTTTCTCGGCGAGGAATGAATAATTTTTCCCCGGGGTGGAAAACCGCACCGCCTCGCCGCAGACCGCCGGTTCATTATCTTCGCCGTTACTAATAGTTCTAATTGCCGACAGCTTTTAAGAGAACGAGCCTAGAATACCGGAACAGTAGACGGCGTGTTTTGTGTGTATGTATGTGCGCGAAACTCGCGTGAAAACTCGCTGCTCCTCTCGCGGCGTTCGTACGACGCTAGTTGCAGCGTGCTGCATTTCTTAATTGTTCCCTAACAAGAGGAGTTGGCACTTGGCACCGTTTGTTGGCCTGCCTCACCTCTTTCCAGGGCCCTCGACCCACTGCCATGAAACAGCCACCAGCCAGGGCTCGTATACTTCTTCTTGTACCTCTCCTTGGCCAACCTCGAAGGAACACCAGCGTTTCCTCTCTAACCTCTGCCTTCTCTCCCTTTCTGTCTTCCGCTTTCTCGCCGTTACGAGCGAGTGTTACAAAGTGATTAGTCGAGTAATAGTGCTGGCTACTCTCTGGTTGTGGTATGTCGTTAATGTTCCGCCGGGACTTGCAGCTGCAGCTGCACTTCGCGGTTCTGTTCCGTTTCTTCGGAAACTTGGACACGCGACCGATCGACGGTGGTTGCCGTTGGAAGATTTAGAACAGAATTTCCGGTGGTTTGGCGACTCGGTGCGACCTAAGTTGAACTTTCGCTGTTTCATCTGGTTTCCTGGTAACGTAACGCGGTGCTTCGAAAGTCGCCGTGTTCGCCGTTTCTTTGCAAGCAGTTTTCAAGTCAGTTCCAACGTTTCATCGGTCTCCTCTTGATAATCCACGATCCACGATCTCTCGAAGCTCAGTCGATCTGTCGATTAGTTTGAGAGAAAGCTTTATCGATTCCGCCTCTTGGGCGAGATATTTTTTTCATTGCAAAACGAGCAGTTTAATCCGCCGCGATGAAATATTAATGCTTTGTAATCTTCGACTTAATCGAGGCTTCTAATTGCAATCTGTTTAGACACGGTGGCATCGTCGCGTCGTGTTCAACGAACGTTTCCTCGAGAAACGTGCAGCTGCCGACGTTTTCATTCGAGTTAACGGCGCGTGTAAAAGTTCCGCATGCCCGCTTCACACGCGGCTACGTACGTGCGTACAGATCGACGAAGTTTAGGCTAAATTATTTCTACGTTCGCGATGTTATTTGTGCATAGGCGTATCGCGCGCACGTGGTGTGCGGTAGGTTGCGGCGAACACACGGTTCCGTATGAATGATTCGAAGCGTAGGCGGCCGAATGTAAATGGCTTGAACGATCGATAAATTTATTAATTGTTTGCGTCAGCGATTCAATTTGATTAATTAATTCGGTCATTCCATTGTTCCGAGCAACGATCGTTCCGTTGATTTTGTAACGTTCGGCGCGTGGAAAAGATAGATACCGAAAACCGAACGGCGATTTCAATATTACGTTTCAGCTCTGTTCCTAAGGTTCATTCGCGTGTCTTCGCTGCCGATGCAACGTGACTTTATTACTCGTTTCTTCCACTCGTGATTTCGTACCTGCAGTTGAAATTTCGAAATATCCAGCTTGTGGTCTAACACGCAACTTTGAAGCAACTTTTCCGCTTCGATTGGTTCGCATTGTACAAGTAACGCATTCCGAAAGTAGTTTGAATGCGTTTGCGTTTGCGTTTGTGTTTGCTCGTAGCGATTGATCTCGGGATATACCGACGTCGAAGATGAATTTATTTCAATTGCAAATGGATTCCAGATTCGATCACCGTCGCCTTCATTTCGCAATGCCATTGAACAAGATGCACGAAGCCCGCGTGAGACCGCGTAGTCACACTTTCGCAAGAAATTCCAGCAAGTGCGCGCTCTTTTATTCGTATATACGCGATGCGAACGTATACCCACAATCGAACAACAAAACTGCAAATTTGTAACAAAAACAAAACAAAACTGTAACTGTATTCGATCGAGGAATTTTGATAATTGCTCCTTTCCTTTTACGAATCTTTTCAAATTCTACTTTTCCCTTTCTTGCGAGTTCGAAACGAACTTACAAACACTCGTTGTATGTAAAACGATATACTTTTATATTATACATCTTCATCGATATCTGCCCTTGCCACGTCTCGTGAGAAAAGTAAATTTTGCGAGGGAACGTGCACGCGAGTCGTTCATTTTCGACCTCGAAAAAATTCGTCGAGGTCGTAATGCAAGCGTCACACACCGGATGTGCACACCGTTTCTCCTGCGAACGCAGCTGTCATTGGCTGTGAATTTCGCTGCCCGCATAGCCAGGGACCGCGTGCTTGACATTCTCCTCGCTCTGCTAGTTCGGTTCGGGAAGAATGAATTTTTTAATGACACCGAGCCACGTAACACGCTTCAAACACATGCGCGTGTGTTTGACGAATGTTAAATTTGTACGCCATTGCCGCAAGAAATTCTGGAATTAATGCTGAACGATCAAACACGGTTCTCCTCTTATCAGTAGGTTTGTCATTCTCTCATCCGTTTGCCAGATTTTTATCGTAATATTTTCCAAAACGTCTGCTGGAATTTTTCCACATTTATCGAGCACTCGGTTCTGTCATAAATTGCAAACTAAATAGCTCACGGGCTATCTGCCCTCGAACAATCTTGAAATCGTCACATTCTTAACACATTCGCGACCGACAATGTAGTCCTACGTTATTTCAAACTCTTTAGCTGAATATCGGTAACGTAGTTCCACGTCGTTTTAAAATTGGCGCCGGCTGACTACAATTTTCACTTGTCTAATAAATGTATGAAGATTCAATAAATGAGTGAAGTATCATATTTCAATTATCCAAACAATAATAACATCGCTGAATATCAGGTTTCAGTGAACGTAACAGCACTTGTATGGTAAGAAATTAATTATTCATCACTCGTTTTTTATCAAAATTATCTGTGTCCTCGTTTCAAATTTTTATCGAGTCACACATTTTCCTTACACGTTAATCCATTTAAACGAAATTTCCTTACCGAAGGAGATAATTTTGGAAATAACGTTTACGCTGATGCGTAGGTCGCAGACTTTCAGGCGGAAATTTTTTTTTTTTTATATGTAGGTTTAGAGTCGACTACGCGGTCTTTAGCGACGTGCTGAAATTTTCTCTTTATATCTGGTCTAGTAGTTGGGTCTCCTTTAGGTAGTTGATAACGTTTTTTTTGTTGTTTCTGGCGGTGTTTTGGTTTAATCCGTATTTACTTCTTATGTTTCGGTATTTCCTGCATTCATGTAGCAATCTGTTTTGCTTAGGAGGTATTCGTGTGTGATCTTGAAGTGTCCGATTCGAAGTCTAGTCATAGCTTTTGGAAATTATACGCGTTACAATCGCCGGTGGTGAATGTGTTAATAATTCCACGACGATCAGTTCCTTTTTAAAAAACATTTCACATGTGGGAGTTTCCGCACGTTACATCCGCGCATATTCCTTCCACGCTTGCTAAAAAAATCGGAGCTACCCGATTTTTTCTCAGCCTTGACGCGTGTATTTCTACAGAAACACATCCTGACAAGAGCGATCCGCATCGCTGGAAATTATGCGAGGAACGAATTATGAAAGGAACGGTCGTCGTCGCGACAGTCGCGACGGGATCGAACGGGCGGCAGGTTAACACGGATCGCGTTTTATCGGATCCGCAAGCGACGCTCCTGCGAGCCGTACGATTATCCTGCGGACCGGGCACACTCGTGGGAATAATTCCACCCCCGTGCAGCTGGCATTCTTGGGCAGGCGAGGCGGTTATTTTGATCGACCGACGTTATAAGCCGTCGCCGCTGCTTCCGCAACCGTGAAACGAGCTACCGCCGTATTAAGACGATGATATTCCCGTGTCGGAACCACAAATTCCAAGTCGCGTACAGATTACTTTGCATACGATGTTCGAGAACGTAAATTATATTACTGGCATGATGTGATGTTCGTTGGAGACCGGAGTGTAATCTTGCTTGAACGTTTAAACGGACATTATGTTTCAATGACTGTCGATTACCTCGCGGATCCGGAAGAAACGTCGCGTACTGTTACAATATAATATCGCGGCTCGAAGAAAGAGATAACGAATAACAACTCTCAGAATTCGCAGTGTCGTTGATCAACGAAAAGATTACGTTTTCTTTTTTCGTTTCACTTTTGAAGTTGACAGTATTTGGAACAGTTCAAACAACGAGAAAAGTTTCACGTCGGCTTATTCGAGGAGAAGTGGCTGTTTCCTCTGGATTCTTTTGAACGCCACGTTCCTCGGAGAACGATTGCCGTCGTCGTCGAGAATGAAAAGATCGCTGTCAGGAGGAAGACCTTTCGAAACAAGACGAAAGACTGAAAGAGACCTCGCGTCGGCTCCTCGAACGTTTCGATCCCTCGAGAGGGTTGGTGCATTAATTTTCGTTGACGCGGAGAAGGAAACGAGCGAGCGCAGCGATTTTAAGTTTCACCAGGAGCAATCGGCGCGCGCTGCATCGAGTTCCGCGGGTATCCAGCCTTCGTCTCGCCGGTACGAAACAGCGAGCGGATAATTAGCAGGCTGGCAACGCGTTGGTACAGCGATGGAAATAAATTTCGGCCGTAAGCAGCCATGAAGTTGGAATTTAACTGCGCGTCGCGGACCCTGGTTCGATCGTCGTTTTCGTCTCTTTCGCTCTCTGTTGCTTTCTCTTTCCGTTCCTTTTGCCACGGTGAACTTCGGCGGAGCACAATACCGGAAACCGGAGCGAAACTCACCGTGGCCGGGCGGCGTGTCTACGAGTCCGCCTTTATCGCCGGTTGCAAGCGACGCCACTTCTTTGGAAAAGGCACGTACCACCTGCAGCGAACGGAGAATACGAGCAAAAGACCTTAATGGTTGCATCTATTTCTGCGTTTTCGCTGCTCGAGCTGGCAACTGGCAACTGGTGCTACGCCTCGGCCGACCGTATTGTATCGTATTCGCTTAGATGTGTTAATCGGTGCGGGATTCGCGGGATTCTTCATTTTGTTCTTCGTTTCGGTTGAAGGCCGTTGGAAATGCACTGGAAACGAGAGAACTGTTTCGTTATTACGAGAGACCGTGTGTAGTAGTAGTCACTTCCAGGCTCATTTCGAGTGGTCTAACCATGGTTCTTGAGAAAATAACAGAGTTAGTTTCCACAGAGCTGTTCCCTCTTTTTCTCTCTTTTCCTTTTTTTTTCCACGAATAAGACTGGAAAACTGAATCACTTTATAACGTCTGTTGAGCGTGAATTTTCTAGCTCGATATTTTCTATTTAACCGTGCGAGTGCGCGTAAAATTTTGTAATACTCGAATCGCAAATGTACGTACGCGCAGCATGCCCACGTACTACATACACGTGCACGGAGTTAGGGGACATCGATAAAAGCAATTTTCGGAACGTTAATAAACTTTGCCAGCCCGACGGGAAATATCATTTTTTTTCCAGAAATGAAAAATCATTCCGCCGTTAGGAACAAATTATAGTCCGATGTTTCGAATCAAATTGACAAGCGGGGACACGACACGGCGAAACCGCAGCAGCAATTCCGCAGGTTGCAAAATAAATGAAAACCGCGTCTATGCGGGGCTGACGTTCTTTGTCGAGAAAAATTGTCGCATTTTCCAGATGTTTCTGTTTACCATGTGCCACGCGCGCGGTAAACAAACGGCGCGCTGCCATTTCGCGCGACGGCCGACCGTTTTAAACCGTTTTAAACAGGAATGCAACGATTTATCCGTCCCAAGTGGCGGATGATATTTTCACTATGTCAAACTGAAATGAAAAAACAGGAGAAAACTGAAAGTTTTTATAACGTCCGGCTACCACCGTTGGAACATCACGCTGCCATTTCGCGTTGTTGCCATTCCTTTTCACTCTAAATGTCAGATTAATCTGCCGGAAAATTCGAGACAAAGGAGAAGAAAGGGAAAACAAGTCGGGAATTGTCCGCACGTTTCGCCAATTTTGCCAATTTCTCTCCATTTGAGAGACACTCACGAGAATAAAACGCGCCGTTTTCGAGGGAATTAGCTGCAATGAATATCGAAAACGGTTGTGAGTTGTAAAACGGCTTCTTGGTGTGAGAAACGCGCGAAACATTTGTACACGTAACTCTGTCCGGGTGGATACAAATTGCCAGCCGTCTGGCGTTAAAATGCGGTCGTTTATTTATGATAATTTAACGCATTATTCGCGCGAGCGTTACGCGTTTGCATGTAATTTGCGCACGTCGAAACGGTTAATAGATTAATGCAATCAGATTGATTATCATCGGGAATAAGCGATAGAGTATGTTGCGTTAATCAGGTATTTTCCGTTTTAAATGCCCCTCTGCTGTTGCAGAAACGACAATGCCACAGAGAATTGTCAATTTCGGGTTTCATTGTCCGCGTCAGAGTTTGCGCTAACTACACGCGTATCATCAGTTGCGTGTTGTTAATTGTTTCTGAGGACCGTCGCCGATACATCCCGTGCAATTGATAACAAACAAACGCGTATCTCTATTCTTTGGGAATTTTTAGACAAATTAGTAAAAATCTCAAATACGTAATGATTGAAAACTCGATTTGCTATCAGTGTTGTTGTTCAGCGTCCACTTTTATCCGTTTCAGAGCAAATTAGGTAAATTAACGTAGAATGGTAAAATTTACCGTTTTTTTTTTTTTGTTTATTCGCGTGTCGTTGCTAATTGCAATGTAATTTATCTTTCATAATTTTTCAAAACGTGATAATTTTTAAAAGTGTCATCTTTAACGTTATGCGCGAGTTCAAAGGGTTAATGTTAGGTTACTACGAAAATACGATAGAATTCTAGCCACTCGGGTGCTCCATCACTCTTTTCTGTCGTCCTCGATCCAGCGATTAAATGGCGGTTTTAATTAAACGTAGAATTCATTCCCAGTCGTACGAAATTTCAATGTCAAAATACCTGGTAGAATCTCGTGAAAAAAATACGCGTACAATTGCCCGTGTCTACGTCATCCGCCAGTCCCAGGGTAAAATTAAACTGTTGTGCGCGGCTCGTCAATGAAAAATCGCTGCTCGTTTCGAAATTATGGCGCCTCGCTCTTTTTGCAGGCGCTTGTGAAACAAGCAACAAGTTGGTAAATCCTCCGCAATACACCGGCAATATTAAAACCTCGTACTTGTCCAACGATTAATATCGTAGTGGCGGTGTCTTTCTGCCGATTCGAAGCCAGACTGTCGTTTGGAAGCACGCCGAGGAACGAAAGAGCTTCACCTCGCTGGCGAACGACCTCAGACTGTGGAATCGTAAAACGAACGGCGTGAAAACGAACCTGTCTGGTAAAAAGTGAAAATTCCAGACGCTCACGTTCGCGAGCGTGAAAACGAACGGTAGCAGCAATTGCTCGTTAAACTTTCGCCCGGCTCTCGTCTCGAGGAATAACTTCCTTTCAACCGTCGGCGATTATCGAAGCCTGCCAGAGGGCAGAGCGAGAGGGAAAATTCCTTGGGCCAGTTCGATTGCCTCAACGATCGGCCGCGAGATCCTCCTCCTAAGATACTCTCTTCACCTTCCGTCCAGATCGTTCCAATCGATTTCCCCGCGGTGTAATTTCGTTTCGCCTCGGCAAACTTCTGCCCTCCCTGGCCGTATCTTCGCGCCGTTTCAGTTTTCAACAGCGGCCTCGTTGTTCCCCGCGAGGAACCGCACGGTTCGTTCGACAACTCGCTCCTCCTCGTAGCTTCTCCAACATTCGCGCCCGAGAGGAAACGAAAACCGCGAGCTTGAGCTTAACCACGTTGCGCTGGCAACTGATTGCGGGCCGTAACGAGTGACCGAACCGTATACAATAAAATCGTCGCTTTCTGTTTCTTTTGAACTCGTCATGGTATGACGTCAGTGGATAGAAATGATCGAGAAGTAAAGAAGTTTGTTATTTGTTTTGCCTATTTTGTTTTACTTAAATATACTTAAAACTGAGAGATTTTGGGACAAAATGCATGGCACGTCATTCCAGCGCAAGAGGTTAATCGTATGTAAAACGTTCGACGAAAGTACGTTCTTGCGCGAAATTAACGTTGCCGCGATTTCATCGTTTGTTAATTGATCGCTCGTTGATCAACGTGCTGATCGATTATTCAGACGAGAGATCACTCGTGGCGTATCATGCCGATTTTATCGTGAATCCGTTCGAGTGTTCCATATTTGGAGGATCTTCTCTGCGTCATTTTAAGTGGGCATTAAAGTTTGTTTCGCACGGCGTCGAGTCGAAGTTCGTACGAAATATCGATACCGGGGCAAATACGACGCGTTTATAATTCGTAGGTGGTCCTTCTGCATGCACGTTATTTCATCTTCCTGTTTATTCGAGGAGTTAGAATAAAAATAAAAATATCATTCTACAGCATATATTTCCTCCAAAGAGGAAAATTAAATTTACGAAAATTTCGTCGTTCGATGCTCGATTGTAACGTCCACTCGGAAACTGTGTCATTTCTCGACGAATTGAAACGCCATAGAGTCGCGCGGGTTGGATTATACCGTAATAGCATCGGATGATAGAAGGCAGGCTGCATTAACGTCAAGCGCGAAGTGGTAGCGTCAAAATCAACGCTTGCGAGTAATATCCAGTTAATTGACGAGAGATTAAATTACCTTCGAAAACGAATTGGCGTCGTGATGCGGCGTTGAATGGCAACGAACGGCCGTGCACCATGCCGCTCGGGCGATCAACACCCAGAGCTTCCGTTTCAACCCGTCTCTCTCAATATTCCTCGTACGTGTGGCTGTTGCACGCACGTACGACACCGTCCAATCGTTCGAATTCGACGAACGAACGGTGATCGAACGCGTTCAAACGAGACGTCGCATCGTCGTGGACCTCGATGCTCTGAAATACGCACTTTTATACAGTATATAACTCTCTCATACTTCTAAAGGCCGATAAATTCTCTCTGGTGGGCGTATTAAAGTCGTTTAATATAATTCTTCAATTTGATCGTACTCTTTTGCACTCTGGAGACATAATTAAGTGGAAGAGAGAAAGATTTAAGTTAAATCTAATTTTTAAATATTCTCATTTTAATGATCTCCGTTAGTTATTCAAAAAAAAAAAAAAAAATATATATATATATATATATTTGAAATGAAATTTGTTCTCTTCCGAGAGAAACATCTCGTGATGAACGGCAAATTTGTCCGAGTGTCACATCCACCTTTTTAAACGGATTATTATTTTTTCACGCGTTAATTTATGCAGCTTGATATTCTTTGTAAAAAAAGAGCCAAAAGTGATTAGCTCAGGAGTATTTCAATTTTGATTTTTAATTAAGTTTGATTTATATTTAATTTTAATGTATCGAAGGACGAGAGTAGTATTCTTGTATTTATACTGTTACGTATGTAGGTTAATATACGAGTATAATACAAATGCCAGAAAAAATATCGTGTTGCTAAGCAAATTTCTGACATTTCGATTTTCTCTTGCGTTTATGTTGGTTGGATGACGCAACAAATTTTTTTTTTTTTTTTAAGTATTCAGTTAACGAAAGTCTTATCTTGTTAGTCATCGACACAACTCACGTGACGCGGACAATTAGCGTCTCGATTAACGAAGAATACCGCTGAAAGATTTCAGAATAGAAATGCTTGTGAAAGATGTTCGGCTGTCAGCAAAGTTGACAACTGAACATCAACGGATTTCTTTTATTAATTAATGCAATCGATCAGAGATTCTTGGAATCTGTCGTACCACTTTTAAACCTTTCATTTCATTCTGAGAATATGCATTCTTAAGCTGCGACGAGCACACTCGACGAAAGCAGAATGAAATTGAAATGAATTACACTGAAGCGACATTTTTTAGTTATTGTCTTTAAATCGTTTCTTCTTGTACATATTTGATTATAAATATTTGTTATAGAATTATATTATTTCATAAAAAAAATTATATATAATTGCAATTGATAATTTTTTTTTTTGGTTCTGAATTATTCTAAAATGTTTGCTGCGTTACCTAAATTTTACTTTAATAGTAAATGCAAACTTTCTTTTACTACTATATTCGTCATTAAATAAAAAGAGCCATCTTTTCGTGAGGAATATCTTTCGATACTCGGAAAGAGTTGAATGTAATCACCGAGGAAAAGATTTGAAAGGCTCCAACAACTTTGTTAAACAAAATTTGTCAAACACTTTTAATTTTTCAAGCAGATATCCCCAACTACTACAATCTAAATTATAACGTGTATATAAATGGAAGCACTCTATATAAACGATCTTAATTAAGGTCACTTCTTCTTTTCTCATCCTTATCTTATTATGAAATTAGCAACTCGAGGATGGCAAAAAGTGTCGTCTTCAATGTATGTAATATACAGGATGGCTGCAGTTGCACGCGATTGCCATAACGTTTTCTGGAGTACGTGTAAGCCGGGCTGAAAATGCTGGCGGCCGTGTGTCAACCCTGCAGAGACACCGTTACAAACGTTTTATCCTCCATTCTGCGGCAATGCGCGAAATCGTCGACACGGCCCCGGATTTACGAGCGGCGAACACCGAAACCGTCCGCAAGAAACTCGGCCCTGGTAATTTAGTGATGCGCGTACTCGAGGATTGAGACGTTCCCTGTCACGTTCGCCCTGAACGATTACGCTTGAAATTATATTGCGTTACGTCGACGATATATGCTCAAAAACATGTATCTAAATAATAATAATAATAATAATAATAATAATAAAAATCGAATGAACGTCGTTAATGGACAAAGTTTCAATTGGAACTGGCATTTTAATCTTGTCGCTTGGCGACATCTATTTTAAAATAGGAGCAGAGTTGAACTTTCAACTCTGGTATTAAAAAAATTCAGGACGGTGGTAAAAACAGGAGAAGAATGTCAGATGTCTGTATGAAGAATAAAATAGTTGAAACTTAAAAATATATAAAGCGAAATGTCGATAACACTATCTCGTTTGCGCGTGTATCAATTCTAGCTATTATTAACGCAACAAATACGTATTTTATTCGATATTCGTTTGATACGATTGATCCAGAGAAAGAGACAAAAGTGTATCGTACGTGTTTCGAGAAACAATCAGCGCCCTGAGCGCGAAGACAGAAGGGTTATTATTAATTTCGGTCTCTCTCGGCGAAAGGAGTTTCGTAAAAAGCGTACGCAACGCGCTACAACGTTGATTTCCTCGCGATGAGATTTTTAATCGGATCTCGGGCGCGTAAGTGCAGCGTCCGAAAAACAGAACGAATGAAAGAAGAGGAGGCCAACGTCACGGCGATTAAATCCAACGGAACTCGAATAATGCGGGACTTGAATTAAAACAGCTGGATAGAAAGTGGGCAGGAACGCGAGAACAACGGTGCAGGTACAAGAGTACGCGTGCAAATAATTATATTTACAAAGGCCTTTGTGCGTCCTTGGACAGAGATCACCGCAAAAAAAAATCAAATACGCGGAAAGCTAGAAAACGACGAGTTCTAAAAAACAGTTCTAAAAACACACACCGCGATGGGCTGGCTCTCGTGACCGTAGGAATAAAACGCGAAACGTGGATAAGGTATCATCGCTGACGAGATTTATAAATTAGTAGAACCTCGGCGAGGTATCGAGGAGGCAGGGAAGAAAATTCAGCTTGGAAAGCTTCGCGATTCGTACGAGAGTGAGCGGGGATCTCTGATGGACAATTCGGCGCGTGTGTGCCGAATCCTCCAAAGCGACATTAAAATTCCATCAAATAGACGTGTATTTAACGCTTTTATATACCGGTGGATGCAAAGGGAACACGCATCGGTGCATGTATAGGCTACGTGGCGATGTGTCTTTCCGCGATGCGTTTCTCTGTCTTTTCTATTCCCCCCTCTCTCTCTCTCTCTCTCTCTCTTTCCTCTCGGTTGATCTACTCTGTTCGCTGGTCGTGTGTGTTTGATAAAAACGAGCAAAATTCCGGCTCATCATTTCAAGCAGCTCGTTCGCGGGATACAGGCTTTCGTCGAGTAGCAGTAGCTCCTGCCTTTTTTCGGCGAGCTCTTTAATGCCGCGGAATCATTTCTCTTGTTCGCGTTTCTATCCGCGCGGCCTATGGAAAAACAGGCCGGAGAGGGGATCGAGTAACAACGCGGTAAAAAGCGTTAAACGCGTTTCGAGCACTTGAAATGGCTGGCCTCGTACATGGAGTACCCACTACAAAGCGACCCATTTTTCTATTTTTTTTCTTTCTTCTCTCTCTCTCTCTGTTATTCCTTTTTTTTTTTTTATTATTTAACTCGCACATTTCACTGGCGAGCAATGGTAACTTGCATCGGGGTGGGCGAGCCCTTCGCTTGGAAATCATCGTTCGATTCGCTAATTCTCGAAACAACTCGTCGTTCGCTCGTTCGCGAACTGAACGACGCTGCTGCGTGCTGCATTTAGCCGCGTATGAATGCCACGCGTCTCGGGGAAATTCGGTAAAAGCCTCGTCTCCTCTCTTCTCGCTGCTGCTGCGCAGATAGCTGCCCCTTTTTCAAAAACTGGGACGACCGAGTCACGTTGCCTGCGTAGCCTACTGCTTCGGGAAGATTTTACGCGTGGCTCGTTATTCAAAGTTGCTCGACGTAACGAGACCGCGTCGAGGGGTTTAATTTGACTTCACGTGCAGATTTGTTTGCCAATTAAGCTGCTTGAAAACGAAACTGAAGAGAGTATTTTAGCCGATCGGGCTTCGGGTTTCTTCGGAAGGGGACGAAATCCAGTTGCCAAGGCAGATCATTTCGAGTAAATGATGAACGACGATTTTAATCAACTAAGAGAGAGCTACGAACAATTTACAGTACGAAAGATTTCCCATTTGTGCAACGAGCACTCGCGTCAAATTTCCTCGATCAACTATTTTTCAGACGCTTCAGCTGTAAACCGAAACCATTAATCTATTTCTCGACTCGCTTCTCTCCGCTCTCGCTTTATCTATCCTCTTTAATCCACTTCCTTCGTCGATCTCTCACGGGTCGACGAAATAGACTCGGAACATTTACACGAGCATTTAACACGAAGCAGATCACGGCCAGTTAATCGCTCTCGCGTTTCCAGCGTTCACGGTTGGCGCGAAAACGCGCGGCTATTACCGACCGAGATTAGCGTCGATTTTCGAGATGGCGTCCCGTGGCGCGATAATTTACAGAGCTTAATGCTCCGTGGCGAGCGGAAAAGGAACAGGGACAGTCCAATAAAGAACGACACGTCCGTGCTTTCTTTTGGTAGTCTGTTCCTTTTCTTCCCTTTCTTTCCCTTCGCGTTTCTAAACGCGGCGCGCTGGCCCTCTGGTTTTAAAACGATACCGTGTGCCATGTGCCGATGGCATTTCCGTTTGTCCGCCACAACACACGCCTCGTTGGGGAGGAGCAGGTTTCTCTCTCCTCTCCAGAAATAGCCTGGCGCGCATTAGATAGACGCTAACGACGGCCCTTTTAATAACTTGTCTGGCGTTAGCCTTAGTCAGGATGTTTTGCGACTCGCTTCCGTGAACTATGAGAAATATGAGGTGCGAATGATCGCGAAATCGTTGGAAGCGTTGGAGGTGCTCTTTCTCCCTTTGACACTAGACCTAACCGACGATTGAAGCGTAAAATTTCCGTTCAGAAGCAATAAATCGTGCTTTTGTCTCGAAAAATCATCTAAATCTTTGAAAATACATTACTCTGTGTCTATGGAATTTTCATAAAAAATTATGAACTAGTCATTTTGACCACTTTGGTAGTTTTAGTTTCGATTATTCGTTACCTTTGCCTTCACATTTTTCATAGCTCCGCATCCTGTTAAATATTTAACAAGAATGTGAAAGTGACACGTAGTCGTCGTAATGTTATTAGATGCAGTCTAAAGAAAAAAGAAAAAAAAAAAAACTACATAAAAGCAACCTGTTGCCGCGCGGATATGCATTTAAAAAGTCACAGAGTCGAAGTCATTAACTTACAGTTGTACGTACGTATGTATTTCTCTCTGCACGGTTGGTTTATTCTCTCGACGTAGCACATTGATGTGATCGCCGCTTTCGTTTCTTATTAATGTCTTCGATGCACAAAGTTGCTAGTATAGATACGGCGTCAGCACTCGTATCAGTTGTACGGTTTACATTCAAGAACATCCCGTTGCCCGTGAGATCAGCGCGCAAGTAACAGAGAGTAGTTTTTCGATTACGACGCGATTGCCTTGTTTGCAAAGAAGAGTTCTAGGAATGCGTGTACGAGTTCCGCCGGTTCACGAGTAGAGAGAGAGAGAGAGAGAGAGAGAGAGAGAGAGAAAGAGTTCTCTCTGTTCAGTGAATAGTAGCATGCATGGCGAACGAAGACGAAAGAAAGACCAGTATATCTTCATATCTGTGTTTCGAAAAAAATCACTGGAAACACATCTCTTCTCGGCGCGGCCGAGATAAGATAATTCGAGAAACACGAGTTCGAATCGAGCGATAAACCGCGTTGATTAACGAGCAAAATCGACAACGATAATTCCAGCCCCTGTGACACAGGATTCGCTTTCAGGAATTCACCGAGTTCCCGGTTACACTTCCACTCGACGAATTGCCACTAATTTCTAAGGCAAACTCGCCACTTAACAGATTTCCAATCTGCTCGTAAACACGCGCCGCTCGTGTACACGCAGTTGTCGGCCTGCAGCGCGATTTTCTAAAGTCGAGCGGAAGCGAGCGTTCGAACGAGCGAGCCAATCTCTCCCGTTTCGTGGTCACGGCACAAAGTCTCGTTCGCGTCGCGCTTCGAACTTCAAAACGAAACACGTTCTTGCTCCCGACCGGGTTTGCACGCGTAATAATGCAAAGGCTACCACCGACTACGAACGATCCGTTCACGGAGACAGAATCTCGCACGGTAACGTCGAAAGCGTTTCCGGAAGTCCCGTAGCGCGTTGCGCGACTCTTTAGCGCGATACCGGGAAAATCTCTCTTTCGAAGGAGATTTCACTCGTCGCGAGATAAAAACGCGAAACTTGCGAATTTAACGTCTTGCACTGGAATGAATTGCACGTCGAGAATTTTCTGTTCCAAAATTATAATATTTTCTCAGCTTTAAGTATTTAAGTAAAACGAATAATAAATTTATTACTTCTGAATAATTTCTATCCAGTGATATCGACATGAGTTCAGAAAGAAAGCAACGAATTGTTGTACACGGTTCGGTCACTCGTTATCGGTCCGCAATCAGTTTGCCAGCGCAAGTGGTTAAAGATACTCGGCGTGTTTCTGGTGTGTTCTGTATTCGGACCATCTACGACTTTTTTTTAGAGAATCAAGTAGAAAATTTATTTATTTATTTATTTTTTTTTTACTTTTTAAATTCTAGTGGAAATTTTGATTTATTTTCCCTTTTGATTCTGAAAATTAATCTATTTATTTGCTCTCATCGATTGATAAAAAAAAAAAAAAAAACACAATTTTATAATTTATCTCCCGAATTGAGGTGACTCGACTGACCTAAAATTTGCCGGTCCCACTCGCGGAGTTGCCTCTTTCTCGCGTGAAAAGTTCTGGGTGCAGAAAAATTCCGGGAACACGACTTACATCATTCTGACTTTAATCGGTCCATATAATTTCCTCGATAATGGCCCGATCATAATTCTCCGGAGTCCTCGATAAGACCTCTCGTAACCTGCACACGGGAACAAAAATGCCCCCGTCGAAAACTCCTTTCTTGAATAATGGACTTCACATTCGCGCGATCTATCATCCCTCCGCCCCTTCGTGACCGTAGTGTCGATCGTCGAACGTAGTCACGGGGGATCGATATTCAACGAGGACATGAATTACTCCCCGATTATCACGCGTGTCGCGATCGTAGTTACGAAACGACAACTAAATTTTCCGTGTTTCACGCTCCCGTTTCCGTGGATCGTCGCGCTTGTTTCGATACGCCGAGCATGTCAAAATCTCGAGAGTTATCGATCTATCACATAGACGGAGCGTAGGTATAAATAATACAAATTTGACGATGTGGTTTAAAATAAATATGAATGTAAAGTTTATTAATTTAGAAATTGAAGAATACTGAAAGAGTCTGAATGACGCGATGACAAAAGATATTAAGCTCTCAGGCTATCAAAATTCGCAATTCCTTATAATTTTCTCAAGATTTATACATTCTCACGACTCGCTGCTCTCTGTCCGAAATCTTACCCTCAAAACCTTTGTCTTCGCACACTCACACACACACAACCATACTTTCTTAAAACAAAGAGTCCTAAGCTACTGATCTTCACTGTGACTTTCGCTTGGGACATGCAGCAGGCGACAATTACCTTGCTCTTAGTTACACAGAAGATGTTCTAAATAATTTCCAAGGTTTCCTCAGCTCACAAAAGAAACGAACGATCACCAAGTTTTCCAGTCTCTATGACGAGTTAATATTTCACAAAAATCGGCGAGTTTTGTGTGATTTGATCACTCGCGGATTTTCATTTCAGAAATAACAATGTATTGCAAAGAAATTTCGAGAGTTAAAGTTTGCCAAGTTCGTTCAAGCAGATGCTTGAAATATTAATCGTCGTCTGTCGTCGTCGTGAAATTTTCAATTTCGGTGCTCCGGTTCAAAATAACTCTCGAACAGCCACGATTCTACCTTAATCAATCGAGCTGCCAATTCTTTTCCCAAAAATCGGTGAAAACCTGACGATCGTAGGCGCGCGCGCGCGCGCGTTGACGTAAATTCTCTGAGACGAGGGACGAGTTCTCAGAAAAAAAAAAAAGAAAGTTCAATATCGCGAATCTTCACGTCAATCTGCCTGAACGGAATGAAGACGTTGGCATAACATTCGCACGCATCCGGAGAAGAGATACGACGGCAACAGCTGGCTTGTACGCCCGGGGTTTTTTTTTTCTCTCTCTCCTCCGGTGGGCGGAATGTAGGTCAATCGAGAGCTGTCACCGGATCCTGATAGATTTCGCCCTAGAAGCTCTTTATCGAAGTTTCTTATCGAATCGAGGAGACAGCCGTGACGCGAAAGGATCGCCATACGATTAGCTGGGAGATCTCGGAAGGATTCGAGAAACTCGTTCGTGCCGGCTTGTTCCCCTGAGAACACGGAGAGAGAGAGAGAGAGAGAGAGAGAGAGAGAGAGAGAGAGAGAGGAGCCGCATTTCGCATTCTTCGTTCGGGGAAAGCCCGGCATTGTAGCTTATCGATTGAGTGCAAAGTTTGGCCCGTTGCGAAACATAATTTTCTGGAAGTCGTCAGGGCGGGGGAGGTCTACGGATTTCACGGGAACACGGGTTACTCGCACAAGTTTATCGAGTCGTCTATCGACTTTCACCTCATTGCATGCCCAGAGACGAAGAACACTCTCGGTTTGCCTTCGGGTTCTCCTCTCCTCTCTTCTCTTTTCTTTCGTCCGTGTTCTCGCGAACGAAAGAGTATTGACTTCGATCGAAAGAAATTACGAGCGCGAGGGTGAGTTTGTCGCGCGAAAAAAAAAAAAAAATACTCGTTTCGCCGTACGCTGTTTGGTATCGTGAAATACTCTTTTATCGAACGTTCTTAAAATTTTCACTGCCACTGCAGTGATTATGTTTGTGAAATTTGTGAAGCTAACCTCTTGGCTGTGATGCCGTTTTTAAAAGCGTGTATCTACATTGTGTAGCTAGACGATTATGCTCGCCAAACATAGAGTATACGTGGCTGCTGTAAAATTGAATTAAATTGTGAGAAAGTAATTTTTCTTCTGAAAAGTCAATTGATTAAACTAAGAAAATATTTAGAAATGACGTAGAAAGAACTAGTCACTAGTCTAAAGATACTCTAAAATTTACAATGTATTTCATTTTCCACGAAAGATTTAATTTCAGTAATAAATTGTAATTACTTTTCTCGAACGACGAGTATACTAGCTAAGAGCAGTTTAACGTATATTCTAACGTATATACATATGGGTGTCTCGAATTTAGATGTCAAATCTTTAAAAATGTGTAGAAAGTCGCAAAAAAAAGGAAGAAATATTTTCATGTTTTCATTTGTTCAGTAAGTTTATTCAATGAGAGACCTGCAATTTAATGCTAGCATTGCTGCGAAAGGTTTGCTAGCATTTCGAGCAGTGTCTTCGTTAAATAAATGATGATAACAGATGATAAAAGATAGGCAATGACGCCTCACAAATATAAGTAGGAAAATGAAAACTTTATCATTTCATTTTACTCCGAAACAGAGCAAAGACGAGTAAATCTCTAAAGGACCTTTCCTTTTTAGTTTCTCAGTCAGTTCCCTACATGCTCCTAAAGTTGTTCTAAGATACTTAAATTTGATACACCATGTATATTGAGGTTACATGTACATAGAAGACACTCGTAAACTTGCAAACGTACAGAATACAGTTTCGAGGTAATCTCTAGATACATTTTCAAACTCGTTTCGACATTTTCGTCAATTACGATCGCGGCAGTCCAGTTTCAAAAACACGACGATAGCAAAATATTTCCTGCGGCAGCTGAAAAATGTCTACAAGCATATTCGGATATTTTCGCAAGTAATTTCGCCGGTTTTGCGTCCACGCGAGGCGATCTATTTCGAACACGTGTACACAGATCGAGTCCGATGGCCACGGTCGAATGTTTATCGGTATTTCGTAATTAATATCGGAGGGGGGGAAAAAAAAGAGGGATATACACACGCGGGAAATACAAAAGCGTTTACCCATTAAATCGATGGAATTTTGCGGGGAAGGTCGGATATTAAAATCTGCTCGCGAGATATACAATTTAATTTTTCGCTGGGCGAGTTGCTCGATTAACATCCAATTCCACGTTCAATTCCGAGCGTGCGGCAAACGGTATATCGTGGCGTTCGTACGACCGGTTCAACACATCGTTCCCACGGATTACATTTCTCACCGATGGAAATACAAAACTGACACGGATATAAGCGACGGAGTCCATTGAAATCGTGGCATTTGCGTTCCGATCAAACGGCAGTTTCTCTTTCGAACAAAACGTGCTCTCTCTCTCTCTCTCTCTCTCTCTCTGTATGTGTGAATTTAATACTTTTTATTTTTCGTTTCATCTCGAGAAGTTCTCAGAGTCCACATCGTTTTTGTTTTTTTCCATTCCCCTTTTCGTTCGATGAATGGGCCATTCACGCGTAACTTCACTCGCAAAGTGAAATTCGAGGTTACCTTTAATTAAGACGTCCATCGCCGCGGAGAGAATATAGGGATATCGAATTGCTAAATCGGATCTCTCGCTCGCCAGATGACTGTTTTGTAGGCAATGAGCTGCGTGGGTTGACGTTCGAATTTTTGATGTCGACCATGTCTGTATATACACGAATCTACGTGATGATTGACGTTTATTCGCGCTAGCCTCCGACTAAAGAATTATATTTTTATTCTATTCCATTCTCTAGACACGCACGTATGTACAGCCTCTGCGGTTAACACTCGACTGCGTGAAATTCAATCTAAGATACACAATCAATCATAATCAATCATTTTCTTCTCGCGCGAACATCTTTGTTCCATACGCATTGTAACATCGCTCCGAAAAGGAATCGCGTTCTCGTTCGGCCATTATACACCGAATACGCAAGAAAACGCGACGCGCTCAAAGTTTTTTTCACATTCCCATCTGGGGATTTACGAACGACGTGTCGTAAAATTTTGCTCGCATAAATATAAAACGCGTCCAACCCGAGAATGGAACGTAGCGTACCGCCATTTTAGGTACATCGACACATCGACGATCCTGCTAATCCTACGATCCCTTGTTCAATCTCCTCAACCGCCATAAAGGATGGCTCTCCTTTGCTGTTTGGGGGGGTGGAGTGTCTCGCGTTTGACGATCAGCCGATCGCGCGAAGATGTTGGTTGAACGGGAAGGAGCAGCCATATATCGAGACACGCGGCGGTCTGCATCCATATTCATGAAGGCGGAATAGAGTCGAAACGGGCGGAGAGGATCGGCCTAATTAAGTTGTTGTCTTCTTGGAAAACAAGGCGAGCTGCGGTGGCTTTGGGGCCGAGAGCGCGTTGGCGGCCCTTTCTCTCTTCCTCTCTTCCTCTCTGTCTATCCTCGCCTCTTCCCGTCTTTGTCCGGATCGTCCCAAGTCCCTTCTCTTCGCAGAGCCGTGTCTCCTATCTCTTCCACAGCCTGTCGTAGCTGTTGGCCGGACTCAGGGGCTCGTCCACCTTCGTCGTGTTCGCAGCAGCCTCGTCAGCCTCGTCAGCCTCGTTGCGATCCACCGTGGAACTCGTTGTCGACTCGTGGCGACTATCCGTGGAACGGTCGGGACCGGTCTCCAAATTGTTTGATGTCTTATTTACTCTCTTGGTGAAGTCCGTGCAGGATGCGTCACCGCCTTTATTTGCGGTCGTTAGCGATCCGAGGAGAACGTCCTTCGGCCGCGAAGAGAAAGTCGGAAGCTGTAATTTATCGTCGAGTGAATCGCCGTCCTGTGTAACTGCGCGGATCAAGTTTAGTTTGATTCCCCCCCTCAGAAAAACCCACGTCCGTTTTCGATGAATCCGATTCGATCGTAGAACTCATGTTCTATGAGCTTTGGATCTGTTGGAACGAAGGCGATCAAATTGTTGTTGTAGCGAATAGAAAAAAGGATTCGTAACTTTTAGGGTAGACACGAAGAAAATGATTCTAACAAACATGGAAGATTAATAGTTTCAAAGTTATAAACGATTTTTTGTTATGTACATTGTAACCATTAATTTTTCAATCCAGGTTTACTAGGACTTCTCTTCATCTTTCTACCCTAAAAAATTATGAACTATTTTTTCTATTCACTCACTGCACAGTAACGTCGTTTGTGATTTAATGACAGTAAAGTTCAGTATTGCTCTTCTCTTCTCCACAGTCTCAAACAACTAAATAATCGACAGTATCGTAAACCTAAATAATCCTTAAGTAATTCCGAACGTAAACTTTGATAGATAGATGACTGAGAACGAAGAAGCTGTACCGACGACTTTCAACTCGAACATGACTGGTAGTTCAAAGGAAATCGTTGAAAGCTCTCCGAAACTTCAAATCTTCCGAGAAGTTGCTCAATTTGGTTCGTTGAATAAACAGACTGATGATAAGTGACGAGAAGATGTAAAACGTCGAAGAATAGGCGTATTGTTTCATTTTCTTCGAACAATTATCGCTTTAGCTATTCGATGAAGTTTGCTAATATATTCCGAGGTGGTAGCGACGTTCGATATTGCTCCGGATTGCTTTTCAATTGTTCAGTTGTCTTGAAAGGAAGGATTCTTCGATATTCCCGCGCTTCAATTATTAGTTCGTATCTGGGTCGAACGTTTCGATAAATCGATTCCTCCCTTCACCCCTGCGTCGAGAGCTTTTTAAATACACGGTATACAGAACTTCGTATTATTTCGGAAATGCGTTTGCAGCCACGGCGATTTCGATTTCCACTCTTTGTGCGATTGAAAATTTCAGAGCCATTTCGTAGGTTAATGATTGTTTGAAATGTCGCGGATGAGAGGCAGCATAATCGCCGTCGGAAGTTATTCCAACGAATTAGTCAAACGCGGCGAAACCGAAATATCGAGAGCGATAGAATTTGATTGAAATATTCGAACAGACAGATACAGCGGACTGTTCCTCAAAATTTTCGCATTATTCATTCATGTTTATGTTCATACGTGCCATTCTGTGAAATTAAATATATATATCGAACCGACCATCATAATATCGTGCAGAATAAAGTACTAAATCAAAAAACCAGTATATAAAAAATATACGCTTAATATACACTTATCTTCAAAAAAAAAAAAAAAAAAAAAAAAAAAAAAAAAAGAAAATTGAATTTCTGAAACATTTCCCACTACTCGGAGCAATTTAAGTATACCTTTTTCATCTTCAAACGTGTCAAAAAAAAAAAAAAGAAAAAAAACCGGAAAGGATACGCTCGATACGCTCCATATCGCAAAAGAAAAATGATAGCACCAAAGCGAATTGTGAATCGAAACGTGAAATACCATAAATACCATAATGGTGAAAGTAGAGTAAAGCGACGGACGTGGAAATGGTGGATTGCCAGTGAGAAGGTTCCATTTCTTGCCCTCTCGTCAGACGATGGACACTGGCGTCGTCCGTCAAGGACGCACGGTCAATTTCCGGTGGATTCTCTGGCGCCAGGTTCCAACGTAGCTCGTAAAGTAGCCAACGTCCTATCTGACTCTCAACAATGAGCATCTTCTTACGCGGAACGGTTCGGTCCCGCGTGTATAATGGCGCGACTATCAACGAGCATGCAGTCGGGACCGGCATTCGACCATTATTGAACAGTAAATCGAGGCCGTTTAACAGGATATTTATGGAGGGCTCGCATGCGCTTGCAAAGGGAGCTGGAGTGGGCTGATAGTAGGTGTATGCCGACTCGTATGTATCACGGTGGCTCACGGACCATCTAGCAATGTTCACGCAGATATTCGGCTTTGCTCACTATCTTGGCGGCAGTCTTCTCGCCAACAGTTGTCCTTGCGTTTCGTCGCGCCGCGGACAAATTTTTGCGAATCGCAAGTTTTCAAGAAGTATTTCGTGACTGATGACACGATAGAGAGAATCTACAAGTGAAATTTCTCACAGGTCGCACTTAATAAAATTTCAAAATGTTTTGCACGATACGTACTGTCAAGTTCACCTTGTAGAGTTTAACTTGCTGGGTGTTCGGAAGTGATGACTTAACTTAATAGCAGTGAACTATTATAACTGCTTAATCGCGATATGATACATTTCATCTTATTGACGAGACTACTTTACTCGACGACGAGATTTTACTTCGCGGCTCGCTTTATTGAAAACTTTCGAGATTCTATCTTCATGGTCAACTGTGATTCTGATATTCTGAGATTCACTTCGATGAAATTCTGAGAGATTTGAATGTTTTTTTATGAACTGGCTAGTTCGTCCCATCCCGGCAATGGTAATCAATCCAGACAATTTCTAGAGCATTAAAGGTATCTTCTATAATATAACGCGATTGCTTCCTTGATCTACTAAACCTATTTTCGAAAATAGTCGAAAGAACGTCCAAAAGATCATACCATGACTCAGAGTTCGAGAATGTTGAACATTCTAGCGCAAACACGTGCAATGTGATAAATACTTTCGTGATTGAGCATTCGACAAATATCTTGGAAGCAAAACTACCAAAGTACCAAACGTTTCGTTCCAACATTTTTTACATGGCTATTTCTTTCGCGTGAAATTAAACACACCACCTGTACATCGCCTGTACAGGCCCTGCCAGCAACCAGCGCCAACCTATTTTCATCGACAATTTTTCTCACCGGGATCGTCCGCCACCGGTGGAAGTCGGATCTATAAATCTTCCATCCCCCGGAGAAGGATCTCCAGTCCGGTGGATTTCAATTGCTCGCCGACTGAATCCCGGGCAGACGGGGTTGTTTCGTCCCGGAAGAAATGCAACGCCCGTCGCCTCGGCGTGCCCCGAAGTTTGTTTTGCGCCTTGTTCCACTACTTCGTTCATTGTTCTTCGACTAGTTAGCCCGGCTTTTTTCGTGGAGTTCGTTAACGGGGGGACCCGGTTAACGATGTATTCGATCAGCGTGCCGGGGCGTTCGTGCTTTTCCTAAGACAGTACAGATTGGCCGCGTGTGTAGCCATCTCTCCGCGGATGAAAATAACGAGAACACGGGGCGTTTTAATGTTGGAGATTCGTTAGCAGTATAATAATTAACTCTGTTTTTGTGTCACAAACATTTTTTTTTTTTCCGCCAGCAATTTATTTACGAAGCATCATTACTTCAAATAAAATGGCATAGCGTTGGATATAATCATTCGAATGGCATTTAACACGAAATTTTGTTAATTATATCTTTCCAACATGTGATATCGTTATAGCATAGTTTTATAGTCAAGTATAATATACAAGAGTTAATGATATATAATTTCAATCTCTGGAAAAATAATATCCTTCACTATTTTTTAAATTTTCGTAAGAAGCAATAAGAAGTCTAGTTTTTCAGAATTATTCCAATGAGTATCAATTGGCTCAGGAATTTCTTCTTCTGAAATTCGTTTGTTCTTCTTACGTCGTTATTGTAGATTTAACTCTATGCGTCTGTTATAGATATTATACTATTATACATCGCATTATACTATTATACTATAGTTGTAGATATTATACTATTATACATCGCATTATACAACACCAAATGAATATGTTCGTTATAATTATCAGCGAATTATAAAGAGAAAGTCCGAGCTGTTTACTAGATTTCTAGTACGATTTCCCATCAGAAGGGACAGTCGAGTGCAAATGATCAAACTGCTGATTTTTATGCATTTCTAAATTTTTAGAAATATAACTTAGAAATTTGTTTTATCTACTATGTTTGTATTATTTTATGAATACTCTACTTTAGATATTTTGTGTATTCTTGTGTTTTATATGTATTGCGTATATTTGTATATATTTTTGTGTTTATACATGCATTTTTGCTTTAGATTATTTAGATTTGCATTACTTTAAATATTTTGTATATTCTTATGTTTTATATACATTGTGTATATTTGTATATTATTGTGTTTATACATACATTTTTACTTTAGATTTAAATTTGCATTACTTTAGATATTTTGTGTATTTTTCTGTTTATACATGCATTTTTGCTTTAGATTATTTAGATTTGCATTACTTTAAATATTTTGTATATTCTTATGTTTTATATACACTGTGTATATTTGTATATTATTGTGTTTATACATACATTTTTACATTAGATTTAAATTTGCATTTTTACTTTAGATATTTTGTGTATTCTTGTGTTTTATATGCATTGTGTATATTTGTATATTTTTGTGTTTATACATGCATTTTTGCTTTAGATTACTTAGATTTGCATTACTTTAGATATTTTGTACATTTTCGTGTTCTGCAATTTTCATTTTATAAGAAATGAAATTTTTTCATGAATGCATAAAAGTCCGCAGTCTAATAATAATAGAAGAAACACAACGATAACGTTAAAATCCGCTCCGATTTTCATAATTTTTCTAATTCAGTTCAGTAAAAAAGCAAGCTTTCTCAGAGACTTTATTGCGAAGATCTATAACTTTCAACGTACCGGAAAAAAAAAAACGTTTTTGATACCACGTTCATTTTTGGAAACGTTGGCTCGTTGGAAAAGTGGCGAGCGTTCGGAATTCGAATAGAGCGCGACATCTTGGCTAATTGAACGGGAGATGGAGCGAGTGTAGGGCAAGGGTCAGGTAACCAACATTTTGATTATGTCGGGCTGTTTTCGTACGAGCGACACACCCGGGCAAAGCGTTAAATATAGACCGCGCACAGCTAAACAAACGATCAGCCCGTAGCTTAACCAGAGCTTACGCTCGAGCGTTAACTAGGGTTTATGTTTATTCTCGCGGTGCAGCTGTTAACTAGTTCGCCGTTGTCGAAACAGTGACACACATCGCGCCATTCCCTTCCACGAGCATCGATTTCTAGCGTTGCAAATACCGAAATCCTTGGATAAATCTTCGAACCGACGCCTTCCGTCTACCTAATCGCCAGTCTAATCGTTCGTAAATTTGAAGAAAGGATCGAGCGACGATTCGATCGATTTCTTCCGAATTTTCATTGGCTCCTAGTGTGATTGTTGCTCTCGTCGAAGTGAAAATGAATAAGCAAATAAGCGAGAATATAAATAATACTTGTATTGTAATATATTGTAAATATACTTACTTGCGTGACATTATTACAATTATACCAAACCTCTTTAATTACAGTTACATTCAAAGAGATAAGAACGCAAACAACGATAAGTAAAAGGCAAGAACGTAATGATTCTTAATGTCATTCGCAATCAATCGCCGCGAAAAAAAAAAAAACTGTTTCCTTGTACCAACAGAGAAAACGCCGTACCGTATGATTCTGCGTACATCAAAGTATAATTTCGCGCCAGTGCATGCACAGTACTTGCACGAATCACCGTAATTAGGATTCCTCCGCATCAACGATTTATCTTGCGCCCGCGAGAGCACGGCGGCGGTATCTCCATCATTGTCGAGGAAATCACGATAAATCGAGATAAAAGTAAAGAGATTAAGCCCGGCGCGCGTGAGATTGAATCTCGCGGGATTAATTTGTCACGTGTGTATGCGCCGTTGATTACGGTAATCAACGGAGCAAAGGTTGCGAACTAGGGCGACGGTTGGGAATAAATTGGCCGAATCAACCGACGGCCGAACGTCAGTTTATGACACGGGCTTTGAGACGAGAGTGAACGAAGCTGTTCTATTATCCAGCGTGTTAACCTAATTAAACGAGACTTGCCAGCCCCGAGACGAGACTAGACATGCGACAAAGGGACGCTGTTTTTGGGACGCGCGGCTCGCAGCCCCAACTTTCGCCGAATGAATAACTCGCTTAAATGTTTCGCGCACGCGGGACTTGATTATTTCGCCGCGGCAGGGAACCCGCGAGAGACGCGTCGTTGGAACGTTAATGGATACTTTGGGAATCAAAGTTCGACGCGAAAGTTTAACTCCAAGTACGAGAAAGTACTTGAGGGGAAAATAACGGCGCGTCGTCATTCTCTCGTCCATTGCGACGGTTTTTCGCTCAGAGGAGACGAATTGGATACCGCGATTTCCAGCCCCCGAGTCACTCGGAGCCAGGATAAGCTTCTACTTTGTTGAATTATTTTCCTTTCTTCTCCGCGCGTCAACCTAATTAACGTTGACGCAGCTTTTCCATTACGGCCACCGTGCTTCCATTCGTTGCATTGGCCAACGTTTTTGTTTTACCGTTGGTCGTCGATGCAAATACGTGTATACTACCTGTATTGTAGAAACGTTGGTTCCCTTTTTTTTTCTTTTTCGAAAAATCGAATCGATCCTCGCGTTTATGCTGCGTACGAGAGACGCGTTGATTTCGCGTTGCACCGCAAGGCAAAAGCTAAAGTAATTCGTTTTTGGAATAATACGGCTAATTCTGTATAGAAATAACTGTCAGATGATACGCAAAAGCCGCCATCGTCGTCGTCGTCGTTGTCGTATAAAAGTTAACGCGCAACAAAGCACAGAAAGCACAGAAAGCACAGAACGCGGCGAATCACTCGCAAATACCGCTCTCTCGTTTGTTTGCCTCGCGCGTTCAAAGCAATAATGTGCTTCTGCACCTACAGCATTCATACTGTCACGAACACGTACACTCTTTTTAGGCAATTTGCAATCGCGTTACGCGAATTTGCTCTGGTAATTTTCTGGCCGCGTTACACGGGGTTCCCGCTGTACTCGAAAAGGGAAGGAATAGAGAAAAACGACGTTGTTTGTGGCTGTGGTGAAACAACTCTCGCGGTGATACCTGCGAATCTGGAAATTGTCGAGCTTTGAGCTTTCAGAAGATCTTTCACTCTTTGCTTGCTCGTGCGATATTATTCAGAATGTTATCTATTGACTCTTTCGATGTCGAGTATATTCGTCATGAAAAAAAAGGTGACCTTTCTTTTGCTGTGTCGCGTAGTAAGAAAGAAAATTTGCATATAGGTGAAACAGAGAACGTATTTTTAATATTAACACGTTTTATATTAATACTCTTGAGACCAAAAGAAAAATTGTATTATCAATTGTAACTGTATATAATTTTGTAACGAAATGATTTACAATTTTGTAAGAAAATATGATTTAAACGTACAACGAGAAAATTTTGTCATTTCAATTCATTTCAATTTTACAGTGACCGAGTGTACTTTCTATCAAAAAATAAAAAGTAAATAGTACAAAGGCGTATAAAAGAAAAAATCGTACTAATCAGCAGAGATTTGACGAAAAAACTTCAGCGATCAATTGGTGAGATAATTAAAGCTTCGGATAGTGAGGGATCGTAAAGCAGGGGTGCTCGTTCGCCCTTTCTTGCTTAAGAAAGAAAATTAAAACGGATGGCTGCTGTCGATGGCAGAGAGCCCGGACCCGTTTCTTTTTGCAGCCGTGGTTTAATGCTCGACGACTAGGGGAGGCGAATGGAAAGAAGATCTCTCGATTCAACCGCGATCGCTCGACCTAATAGGACAACTCATCAACCTACTCCCCGTTCCCATTTTATCTCAGCAGATTTGCACGGCATTAGAGTGTTCCGATCGAAATCCATTCTAATCGAAATGAATTCGAGGAAAAATTTCGGGCAAACGTGTGAATCCAAGTGTATCGAAACGAGGACTTCTTTTCGCTGTTGATGAAACTTTGTTTTATTTTAAAAGCGTGACAGTGATTTGGAATAATGAAATAGTTAGAAGAGAACTACTCTACAAGCTGGTAGTAATTAATTCTAAGCATCTTTGGTCCTTTTTAACGTAGATTAAAATATGGATCAATGTAGAACGTACAGTTTAAAAATCGATCCTCACCAATCTTCTCGTATTTCAATATCGATGACATTTTAATATTCCTATGTTTGACGTATTTGCTTAAAAAAAAAAAAAAAAAAAACGTATCATTCGCCGGAAAAAATTATTCATGAAAAATTCACGCGGAGCTTGTTTGTTTTTTTCCGTTTCCTGTTCAAAGAGTCGTCGAGTGACACACCAATGAATGCGAAATGCCATTTCTGGCTGAAATAAAAATTCGAACACACACACACACACACAGAACTTTCATTGCAATCATCGTAAATGAGCCGCAGTAGTAAATGATTTAACGTCGCCTAGATTCGATGGATCGAACCGGAGCGTTTTACGTTTCATCGGTGTGAAAAAGGGGACGGCGAATCGTTCTGGAGAAAGCAGGCTGGATCGATTCGACATTCCATTTGGTTTTATCGCGAACGGCTCGTTCGTTACAGGATTTATGCGCGCGTCCATGAAAATTGACTCCTAATAACGGAGTGCGGAGCACCACCGCGACCGCCGCCTGCCCGGCGCGTTACGCAACTGATTTAAAATTTATATGAACATAATTGCGCGTACACGGACCACGGGACGGAAACCGCGCGAATCCAGCCAGGTGCCGGCATTTCCGGTTAACTGAGCACCGCGTAATCCCCCTGTCCTAATGCCTACTATAATCAGCACGCATTGACTTCCTCCAGCTCGCGCGCGTGTGTGTGCGTGTATATGTATTTCGTTCGCAGGTCTGCGATTTGACAAATTTGTCTGCTGCTCCTTTCTTTTCCGTTTCGTTTCACATTTTTTCTCTTCGTCGATTTTCTTTTTTTTTTTTTTTCGTCGTGTTTTAGATT
Source organism: Frieseomelitta varia (assembly GCF_011392965.1). Taxonomy (NCBI): domain Eukaryota; kingdom Metazoa; phylum Arthropoda; class Insecta; order Hymenoptera; family Apidae; genus Frieseomelitta; species Frieseomelitta varia. Next base: position 373,013 of record NW_025109084.1, on the reverse strand, counting down.
CTACACCGATTGATGAAATCGATGGATCTCGATGGTACTGTAATTCAAATTTGATTAATCAGAAGGAGTTGATAAGTGGGGTTAATAATATAAATATATATTATTAGCTAATATAATAAAAGTGTAAAATATCATTTTATCAAAATGCTTGAAATTGAGATTAATTTTACACTGACAACGGACATTTTAAAAAGGAGAGAATCGTCAGAGTTGGCTATATTAGTTATATTAGAAAACAGCGACTCATCGTCGCTTCACAACACGCACCGATATAAAATTGATAGCTAATAATCTACGCGTTAATCCTTGTATGTCCAACCCACCCGAACCTACCTGAAACAGTTTCATTTTCATCGCATGACTCGAAATCCACCACGTCACTCTACATAGCGTACCAAGCCCCCGATTGGAACACAGAACCTGTTGATGAAAAACTCTCCACACACCGCGTTGCCTTCGAAAGCCACGCACGCATCACGTACACCTGTTTGCGTACACACGAACATCTCGAGTCCGAAATTAAATCGGCAACTTTCCCCGCGCGCGGCAGCCTCGAGAGAGAGAGAGAGAGAGAAAGAGAGAGGCTGCTCGACGGAAAGGAACGTTTGCGTGCCCTGAAAGATTCATGGGCTCCTTTATTTAGCACCGAACTCGATTAGTAATTATGCTGTTTGACTAACAAACTTCTCCTTTTGTTTCAGGTAAGCTCTCTTCCTCCCCCTCAGTTCAGACAGTTTCAAAGCGAAACGGTGCACGCGTGCGGCAGCCGGGAGCCGTGGCTCGTTCGCATTTTCGGTGAGTAAACAGCGCGTATCGACGCACGCATAATTAGTAGCCGACACCCCCGGAGGGCGGTCGAATTTTCTGACGGGGAAGGGTGAGCTCGGCCGGGGTTTTTCTGTAACGAGGATACCCTTTTATCCCCCGCGAGCCGATCTCTCTCGCACGCAACCGAGGCCGAGGTGTATACGAACGCCGGCACACGTACCACTGTAGGGTTCGTTTAACGTCCTTCTTTCGACTCTCCTCCCCGCTGCCGGCTGGCCTTGCATTTTTGTTAACTAGCAAGAGGGTGCGCCCCGACCCAGGCCGATATAGTTTATTTACGCTGGCAATTAACACTCGAAGCGACCGAGCCAGCGCTCCGCGAGTTGAAAATTTCCTTCTTTTCCTTCTTTTTTTTTTTTTTTTCTTCTTCTTCTTCTCTCCCTTCCCAGAAATTGTGCTTTTCCTTTCCAGCCGGTGCTCAGGAAAATTGCGCCGCGCTACTTTTTTCTAATTTCTTCCCTCTGCCCCTTTCCATTTTGCTGGCGACTCCTCTGGTTAATTGAACTTTGGCGTTGCCGCGGAATTAATAGCGTTTTTTCACGGGATTGGGGTAATTTCCTCGTTTCGATAGGAGACCGTGGTTTTCGTGCATTTTTTTCGACAGTTCAACGATGCAAAAGCTCAACGGAAGGAACGTCTGATTTTCGTACGAACGTAATCAGCCTCGTACCGTTCGTTGGTTGCATTACCTCTTGCGTCGCTGCTGTTGATATCGATCATTTACACTTCAAACGTATTTCCCGCTCGCGATGATATTGATAATTTGCACTTCAAACGGGTTGCCGTTCAACAAGGATTTAGGTGGGGTGGCTCCGCCGTGCGGAAGAAACAGAGAGGAGTGCGGGAGAGGTTTTCGAGCTGCAAATGAATCAGCCCAAGGGGAAGACACTGGGTCATCTGTACTGCGTGGAGTTGCCATTAGGTACGCCACAAACAGAATGCCGGACTGACGGAGGCTGCGCCGTTCAATTAATCGTGCGGCAAAGCCGGTCGAAATAGATTTCCTCTATTTAGAATCGTGTCTTGGAGGCTCGTTAAGCTCCGCCGCCTAAAAACTTTATCGGGCAAATCCGAACGGGGTGCAGCCTTAATGACGCCCTTGCTCCGGCTTCTTGCTACCGTGTGACGAGAAACAGGAGCAACGAGCAAAGTAAAAGAACTTGGCTAACGGAGGAACTCAGTATAAATAAACAGTTTTCGAAAGTGTGCCGGTAAGCGATAAATATTTAATCGTTGCCTCAACTTCTTACAGAACTCCTCTTATTTTAAAATTTATGTGCCGGGAAACTTGGAGTCTGGATGTTCAATAGGGGAGTGATAATACTCTGAATTTTAATTTACTGTTTATCGCTTTGAGAAGAAAAGTAAAAAGGAAAAACGAAAGAAAAAAAAAAAAAAAAGAAACGATACAGGACGACGGAGAAAGAAAATGAGGAATTTTTCTTTTATCTTTTCACTCTCTGCTAAAAATTTATGCATTTCTCACTCGCTTCGTTTCTATCGATTAACGTGGAAAATGAACATTCGTTAGACCGACGCGCGCTATATCTGTCAAAGGAAGAAATGCTCGTGCGTAAAATATGCGACGAAAAGTCGGAGCCGATGAAAAAGTCTCCCCTCTGTTTAGGAATGTTCGTACGGGGCATGGTTCGCTCGAGATGATTAGCAACAGTTGAAATATCCGGGAAGTTTCTCTGATTTAAGAGTTCGCCCGGTGCAATATTGCGGCGTGATTCGAGCGGATTGCCCGGAAGAATCGTGGCTGTCACAAATCAGCGAACGGGCAATATAAGGCCACCGGGGCCGGCGGTTTAGTGCGAGAACGCTCGATTACGCGCGTGCTATAAATATTGCGTGCAATCGGGCCGTCGTAGGGCGCGAAAGTGAGAAGGGCGTGTGTTACGGGCGGAATTCTCTCGTCCTCGTCGAAGCTTTCCGCTTCGACTTCGCTTCGGGGAAAGCCAATTCGCCGGCGCTGGCTAATTTATCGGAGCCCCGGTTTATTTATTGGCAGCCCTTTCGTTCAACCAAAGTCGAGCGCCACTCCAACGGAATTATCTTCGCGAGAAAGTCCTACCGTTGCCTTCCCGTCCCACATTCGGAGATCAAATTTATGTTTCTCTACTTTTGATGCAACTTGTACACGGATCGGTGGAATTATCATCAAGTCTCAATTTTATAGAACTTTTTTTTTATTTACCGTATTATTTGTAATGTTCTGATGAATTCATCAGGGCACGTTGAACTAATTGTGAGAATAATCGACGCACGTTACAGCGAAACATAAATTTGATGTCAGTGGAAACAGATATTGCAAAGGTATATAATAATATCTAGCATACGAATAAATATCGCGTAAATCCGACACACTCGACAAATTTAATGTCTAATTGTGGTAATATAATTGCACTTGCAATATAAACACCGTTGCGTTTAATCTTACTACCAAATCAATTTTTATACCTCGGCCATCAAAACTGCACGAACACGATCGCGCGATTGCAGCTACGTCGGAATACTTCTCGCTCTAATTTAATTAAACGGGCTGCTATTTTCGTCTAATTTCCGATGCTGTCCGCGTTACACACGCGAAACTCGCGTATTCTCACGCCGCGTATTCTCTCTCGGCTGCGCGATCGCGCGATCGCCGTGAATAATTGAGAAGTTCTTGGAAGTTCTTGAAAACCGATCAACGAGAAACTTGCTGAGCCCAGAGGCGCGTCCAATGACGGGACGTGTATGACGGTTATTAAGAAGACCGGGATAATCGCATATCGAAGAACTCCAATTAATTCTTAATTACGTTGCTCGATCATCCGGCGAACGGGACTCTACGCCACGTCGCGCCGGTTATATCGACGTTTCTGCTCGATAGAGGCGCGGCCCTCTGTTTGACTTATCGTTCAGACCCGACTCTGCGAACGCATACCAATTTTCAGATCGTTCGTTCGTTCGTTTGTTCGTTCAACGCCGCTCTAACCGTCCGATAAACCGAATTAAGAAACTTGCCGATTCCTCGATTGACCATCGTCGTCTGACTTATCAAATCGAGAGAATTACGTTTCTGTTAGACGTTGAACGAATCGACCAAGGTTTGGTTAAAGGGTTGAAGGGTCGAACGGTGGAAGAAGGATTTCCTTTGAAGAGCGATCGACGGGTACTGCTTTCATTGATAATATTTTTAAAGTCGGAACGAACGTGTTTAATTGGATGAGAGTGTGACCTCGTTGCTCAACCTCTTGCGCTAGTAACTGGATCGCGGACCATAACGAGTGACCAAACCGTATGCAATAATTCGTCGCTTTCTTTTTCAATTCGTCGGTATGATATATATAACTGGATAGAAATTATTGAAAAGTAATAAATTTATTATTTGCCTTGTCCGGGTTATACTGAAATATATTTAAAACTGAGAAAATATTGCAATTTCGAAACAAAGAATTTTCGACGCGCGTAGCGAGAGGTTGACCATTTGCGCTGGCAACTGATTGCGGACCATAACGAATGACCAAATACTCGTATACAATAATTCGTCTTCTTCTTTTGAATTCGTCGGTACATCACTGGATAGAAATTACTGAGGAGTAATAAATTTATTATTTGTTTTGCCTGGGTTGTATTTCAATATACTTAAAACTGAGAGAATATTGGGTCAGATATTCTCGACGTGCGTGGCACGTTATTCCAGCGCAAAAAGTTAATAGTGTCTAATTTGGATTTTAATCATTTGCACTCGACTGACCCTTCTGAAGGGACGTCGTACTTATATCTAAGCTATCATAGTCCAGCAATTGGACACGATATGTATCAAGCGTCGTGCAAGTCTTTCTGACAAAAGAATTTTACAAAATTCCCAAAATTCAAAGATTTCTACGCGAAGTTTTCGAACCGAGGAGGTGAACGACATTCGAACAATTTTGAATCCCATAGCGCGCTACAAAATTTCAGTTTCGGCTCGACGGGCGGGAGAATTTACAGGGAATTCGTAGAAATCCGCGTCACCAGAGGGGGATCGTTCGCCACGAAATTAAAAGTTAGAATCAATTTTCGGGAACGTGGCGTGCGCCGGCGTATTTTTAACCGGCGTCTCTTCGATCGAGAAAATAACGAGCAATTCACCCGACCGCTACCACGTTCACCCTGCTAGCACGTGTTTCGCGTTACGCGCGTTACTCGAGAAACGCGCTTTGATCTCAGGCGAGTGTCGCGAAACCGCGTTGCGGGATTATTTATGAGTTCCAAATGAGTTCGAGAGTCGAGGCCCTGTTCGCGATGTCGCTGTGCTTGTTCGCAGCTATTCTTTACGATCGTTGTTGAACTATCAAGAATATTTCGATCCGTATGTTTTGCGGGAGGCACGAAGAAATATTGCTTGTTTTTAACGTTGAAAATTTCGTCTTCTGCTTGCGTAGCATTGTGGAGAAAAAAATTTGTCAACGTCTTGCGATTTAGTGGATCCAGACACACTTGGTCGGACTAAATTGCTTTTTAACGATAGAAAAATTTATTTTATCGTTATGTTTATGTCGCTGAAATCATGTTTCTCGATATGTTTCTGCACACTACGCTCGAACGAATTTATATAAATTACAGAAATATTACCCTGTCGTGAGTTCGACAGTCAGGCGGGAGAGTCAGAATGGTAAAATTCAATCGAGGCTCGTAAAAAGTGCGTCGGAGGAAAGTGTCCAACCGACTGAGAAGATTAATGCGCGACCAATAGAGACATCCATTTCTCGATAAACGCGTTGCGAGTGCGACCTAATGGCTCGAAATCACAGCCGATAACAGGACCCTGTTAGTACCTTCGACTTCTTGCTTCGAAAATTCGCTCTCTCCCGTCTTTCTAGCTTTCGTCGTTGCAAAGCCTAAAAGACGCTTGGAAAAAATCTTGAGAAAAGAAAAAGAAAAAAAGAAGAAAAATTACGTAAATTTCAAGGAACAACAGGAGATTAGTTCGCTCGGTTGCGAACGATGCTTGCCACAGTAAGTCTCTGGTTTACCGCTGGTAAACATATTTTCGTTGTTCGTATCGAGCGATCGCAACAATGTCGAGTTCAATAAGCGTTCGCGTCAATTTGTTCAGATTTCGAAGAGAAGAGGCAGAGTACATAGCTCTTGATTCTCGCGGCTTGTTCGCGAGAAGTGGCGTGTATCGATAGATGCCATTGCACCGGCGAAGGTAAACCGTTTGGATTTACGTCAGCCACCGCGTCGGCGTGCGCGCGCCACGATATTTCAGCTGGAGATTTTCCTTTGTAGTCGCGGGAAAAAGGTTCTGGACGATGGGGAAAGGGAATAGGAGGTTGATGTACATTTCGCCCGACCTCTTGCCAACGACATTAGAGGTTTTTAAGATTTATCGACGTTATCCTCTCTACTTCCAACCGTGCGTTGGCTCCGCGCTTTTGACGAATCTCGAATCACGGCGAATCCCCTTTCCTTTCTGTTTTCTTCTTGTCAAAAATCTCCCACTCGTCCTTCTTTTATCGCGTCGAAAAGGAACGGATGGCAAGATTCGAGATTCGTTATGCGATTTAATAACAATCTCAGTTACGCTTCATGTGTGGTAATTGTACTTCGCCAATTCGATAATTTTTCAAACTCTTCACAAAACACTTTTTTTTAATAAATTTTTTTTTTTAATAAAGACGAAGAAACATTTCTACGTTCTAAAAAAAATAGATCTTTACAGTGAGTCATGTATCTGTTAATAGCATTCGAAACGAGTTTATCTTCCCTACTATGAAGCTACTTCACCGCACACGCGTAAAGCGGGACGTTAATTGAAATACCGGGCAGCGGTCTGAAATGCCGACGCGTTTAATCATTATCAATCCGAGGAGTAGCGGAAAAAAAAGAAAAAAAAAAAAGGAGACAAAGCGATCGCTGTGCATCACACAGCATGTGTGTGCGCGTGTTTGTAACCCTTAATAACGTTAATTGCCGTACGGGCTATTGTTCCTAAACCCGAAACCATATGTCCGCGTCAAAGAAGGGCTGATGCGGCGCTTCGTTTTTCTGATCAAACCCCGCCAATTATCGTCCCTGCAGGGTAGGCGTAGTTTGGGACGCGTGACACCCCTAACGTTCGAGGTTTCTGTTGGCCTGGCATGTGGCTCCGAGCAAGAAAATACACAGATTACCGCGACGTGTTCCAGTAACGTGCCGATTAATGACTGGACCACGTGCCGCGCGCGACAGACAAAGGGTAGAATTGTTTTATCCGACTATCGATTCAACACCTCTTGAAACACGATGTAACTATTCCAGTGTCGGTCCATGGTATTTGTATCGTGGAATGGAATTAATAATACCCGAGACAACGAGCGCTAATTATGATAATCTCGATAGAAACGTAAAAAGAAGTGAAATTACGAGTGAGATTGTTCGAGGCTCGAGTTTTTTTTTTTTTTTTTTTTATCAACGATTGATACTGTAACGTTTTCATAACGGTGATTTTATCAACGACTATTTCTGTAACAAAATTTAGCCAGCAGTCAGACTGCGGATTTTTATATGGAAATTCATATTTGCGCGTGATTGAAAAAAAAAAAAAAAAAAAATAGAACCTGGAAAATAGGAAATTACTTCACGTTACCGAATATCATGGAGAACACTTTTTGCATACTTTCTCGTGCACGTTGAGCAATTTTTCTAAAAATCCACAGTTTAGTTATCGTGATCGAAAGGGTAATGGACATTATATTTAGCTTACGTTATATCTGATATTGAAATAGCTGCTGTACAGAATCGAGTACAACACGAAGCTTTATCCTCCTCTGTGTTACGTACATCTCGCACACGACATTCTACGAGAAAGTATTAAAACGTGTCCAAAGTTATTTCCAAACTGCACGTTAAACGAACAGAATAGAATTCTCGGCGTGGCCCAACATTCCCAACGGTTTTCCAGCTTCTCGCTCACGTGTTCTCTGTTCTGAAACGGCACGAACGGACACACAATCGACTCTGCGGCCGTGCTTCTCACCCTTTTCGATCGTTCCTCCCCATTGTCGCGGTCGGTGGACTCGCTTTATTGTATCTTTTTTCCTTCAGAGGCGCATCGATACACTGCGGATAGCCGGGGCGGCGATCGTGTGTCTCGAAGCTTTGTGCAGGCCCGTGAGCTACCAAGGAGACCACCACCGCCGGCTGCAATCTCTTTTTTAACTCACCCCGGCTTCTCGACCCGGTTCAAAGCTAACGATTACACGCCAGTTAACGATCCCTTGTACGCGAACCTTCGTTCATACTCCTTACCTTCCACTATCCTTTCCTGTCTATTTTCTTTCCTTTTGCACGAAGGCCACTCGACACACGTTTCTCCTCTCTCTTTCTCTCTCTCGCTGTCTCTCTATCGATCGATCGATCGATCGTTCAGTAAGCGTATTGTTTAGCGGTCGACTTGCTCGCCAATGTGTAGTTTAGAAACTCGTACAGCCTATAAAGTTGGAAATTTTCGAGCTGGAGGGGAAGTTGGTGACTCGTGCCGTGGCCTATCGTCAGTGGAAATTGTCGCATAAGTGAGTTTTACTCTTTGTTGAGGCATGCATCGAAGATTGTGTCCACAAGTTCGCCAATCCTCTCTGCGTCGGTGATAAACTCGCGCAGGTACAAAGTTCGTCGATTAAAGATTTTAGAATAGCTCGATCTTGTCCGACCTATTTCTTCCTCTTTCCTTTCTTCGTGTTATTTCACCTTTTAAAAGAAATATGACTGTGGATTAATGTTGAAATGTGAATACTAATCACGACATCTATTAATTTGTACAAAGGCAACTTCGTTTCTAAGATACTTGCCGTTCTTCGTTTGTTTCTCCTTCGTGTTCGTATATTGTCTCAGCGTTGCCATCATCGTTTTCTGTGCTAAACTGTTGAGAATTAAAGTGCCTTAGTAAAACTAGTCTCTACGTTAATTTCAAATATTTCAAGAACTAAAGCTAAATCAATCTTTCTCTCCCGTTTTGAGCAATGACTCGATTAACCTCTGGATAATTGAATCCACCTTTGCGAAATTTGTGGCTCAGGTCTAAAGTAACTTCGCCGGAAGAGATGTGTAAAATGTGACACCGCCGAGCTTTCAAAACTCGTATATTGACAGTGGAGAGGACACTTGTACATTATTCGGATTTTACCCTCCGTGTCCTCTTATCGAAGATACTTAATCTGCGTTTCTATGACATAGAGAGAGAGAGAGAGAGAGAGAGAGAGAGAGTGGATTGAGTTGGTCGACGAGGAGTTCCATTCGCAGCAGAGAATACGACGTCGATACGAACCCCCTCGCGTTGAAAGGGACCGCGTGCTAGGAAAAGGGATCGATAGTTTTCCTAGGAACGGTAAATACGGCACGTTGATCCCGTGTTTACAGTTCGCTCTCCCATTTATCTGCTCTTCTACGTGCGCAGTTGCTCCTCCTCGACGTGAATGAAACTATAATTCGAAACGCAACCGTCGTCCGGATCGTGAAGCTTGTTTCTCGTGGGTAAGCGGCGTGTGAGGATCGGGGAGGCGCGAATTGGAAACGATATCTCTAATTACCGCCGTTAAGGAGCGCAGGAAAATGGCGCGAAAACATTGCGCAAACCCCCAATGTCGGTCAACTGTGACGAAAACACGTCGAGCGTTTCTTTTCTAACGAACTTTCTTCGTCGAGCCGAGTTGCCCCGCAGGTTTTTCTACGATGTTCGTTCCTCGCGACTGAAATTCGCGGCGGAAGGCGAGTAGATTGCTCGAGCGGAAGAGGAGAGGATACTCGAAGAGGGACGAGAAGGAGAGAGAGAGAGAGAGAGAGAGAGAGAGAGAAAGAGCGATGCGTTTTACGAGTGGCAAGAATGAAATACGCCGGGCACACCGAGCCCTACGGCCTTTGCTTTCAAATTATTGTATAATTGTATATTGCGGCGGAACAAAGTTGGACGGAGACGTCCGCGACGTAATAACAGGAGCGAGCGTTTACGTATAAAAAGCCTGGCTGGCGTTCTCTCTTTCGTTGCTATATCCTCTCTTCTCCTGTCCTGTCTCGTGGACTTTCTCGTTTTTCCCTCTCTCGCACAGAAAGAGAGAGAGAGAGAGAGAGAGAGAGAGCAACTTGCTGCCAGTGTTCGTTTCTTTCTGCCCAGTTTCGCAGACCGAAGAAGAGGGAGGACATCCAGGTTTTTGCCTTGAAGGAACGAAGAAACGGCAAACTCGAACGCGAATGCGCAGCGAGGACAACAAGGATTTATGAATTCTTGCCATCGGACAGCCTCGAATCTTAACTATTCTGCTGTTAGTGCTTTACGCGAGTCGGAAACGCGATGAAAAGCGGCGTCGTGATTTACCATCGTGAAAGAAAGGCGAGTCTCGCTTCTTCGGCGACGCAAGTTTTCTCTTTCAGTCGAGCGTGCTTCTGTCCGATTGTTTTCTTTTTTCTTTCTCTTTCTTTTCCTTTTTCACACCCCCGTCCCTCTCGCGATCTCTCTATTAAATGATTTTCTTCGCAAGAAAGAGATTCCTCCGCGATGAAGTACCGTTCGAGCGATTTCAATGGGAGATTGTCGCTAGTCCCTTCGATCGACGCGCAGCTACCCCTTTGAATTCGTATTTTCGCAGTCGACGTTCGAGGGACGTTTTCGTTTTCCTATCGGACGGTTCGAGAATCGATCGGCAAACGTGGATACACCCTGAATGAAATATTAATATCGTTATATATGTTATATACCTTTATACAGCATGTCCCATTTTAATTTTTAAATACAATTGTGTATTTCGTTTGTCTATCTAGAGACAGAGTACCAAGTAAAACAAATTACTGTCCGCTTAAAGCAGAAAAAAATGCACTAGAGACATTTTTTAAATGACGAGTAGTTTCGGAAATAACTACATTTATAGATTATTTATATTACAAAATATTTGTATACTACTATTTATATTTACAAAATATTTGTAAATATTTTAATATTATTATTTACATTTACAAAATATTTATAAATATATTTTAATATTATTATCTATATTTACAAAATATTTGTAAATATATTTTAATATTATTATCTATATTTACAAAATATTTGTAAATATATTTTAATATTACTATTTATATTTACAAAATATTTGTGTATTTAATATATATGTATGTACAAAATGTTGCAATTCAAAATTGTAAAAGAACAATACTCCAAAGGGAAAAGAATACCTCATTCGTACATCGATCAATTTCTCACCGTTGGTTACTTCTAATGTACCGATGTCACCGGAGCAACACAACAGCGATCCCAGGGAGTTTTTCAGTCGGAGTCGATGAAGACGTCGAATACCTTCCAAAAATGTCCTGGACGTTTATTGATAGACAGACCGTACCCTCGTATACAGGCTTTACTCCCCTATCGTACAACCGACGATACGATGCTCTCTCTCTCTCTCTCTTTCTCTCATTCTTCTTCAGCGTTATCGACACCTTCCCACGTCGCTACGTCACGACGTCGCTCTCCATAGGCATTCGAGTTCCATGCAACAGAGAGAAACGAGATATCGTTGACGAGATCACTGGTCGACCGGTGGTAGCCAGTGTTAGATATCATAATGGTGGATACGCGTTACACGCGAGAGAGCTGGCGAGCGTGAGCGAACATTGTCGGGACAGCCTCGATATCTCCCAGTCTTTATCCACGGCCTCCAATTTGCCTCTACTTTCGTCGTAACATTGGTAATGTTTCAGAACCTTCTCGGCCGATATTCTCGGACAAAAATTTTCCTTAACCGGCCTCTGTGTTTAACGAGCCCCCTCCCCGGCTACGTTGTTCTTTGACACCCAAAGGGTCCGAGGTGGGTCTTTTTCTTTTGGTTCGTTTTGCGTCTCGAAGGGACTGGCACCGATCGATGCTGCCCCTTTGTAATTGACCTTTGTACGAATTTGCCGGACGATCCGAAGCAAAATTACACCGGCATCGAGAGGCTGTGGCTGGACGGCTGCTGCCTCGGAGTTCTATCTCGGCTTGGCGATTCAGCGTTTTTAATGGAAAATTCTCCGGGCCGGAGGGAAGCGGTGTTTTCGAATCGATTTCACGAGTAAAATGGTTTTAAGTGATGGGATTAAGGGACGAGCGCGCTGGTTAGAAGGCTACGTTAAAGGTTAACACTATCGAAATTAATAGTTCCTTCCATTGTGATGTATTTTTTTTTTTTTATATTTTTTAACACGTACGTGTACATCCAAAGATCAAACCTACTGTTTGTTTGAAATATATTGTTTCATTTCGGGACGAATGTACATACACAGTGGTTACGTTGTATTTATTACAGAGTTTACGTGCTATTTAATCAAATCTAAGTGTATTAAATTTCGTATTGTATGGCCACACCAATTCGATACTACGAAAATGAACTGCCAAATTTGACGAAACGAAATGCTCCATTGGAAAATAAATATAGCCGTTTAATACCAAAGTGGTTGAAATGACCAACTTGTAATTTTCGCTGGGACTTTTATATAATATTATAGAAAACATTGTGTTTTTAGAGATTTAAATGATTCTTCGTGAGGTATATAAATAGAAGCTAGTGTGATTTATCGTATTACGTTTTGATGCCTTTTGTGATGAAATCTTGTGCCTTAATGGTGGGTAGCGTTCGAAATGAGACATTAACTTTTAATTCAGAAAAAATAACACGCATTTCCGCGAAAGACTACGACATTGATGTCCAACCAGAAATCCGATTTACGACGTTTCTGCATGTTGAGATCATCAGGCGATTGTACGCTAGGAAGGAAGAAGGAAAATCGAATGAATCGCCACGAAATTAAATTGCAATCTGCGGAAAGAATCGAGAGACTTCCTCCAGATTTGTCTAATACGAGCCATTCACTTAATTAACGCGGAGACCCTTTTTCATTCGCGGTAATGCGCGCTCGAGTAGAGAAAAAAAAAAAAAGGAAAAAGAAAAAAGAAAAAACGAGAGCTCTCCTAGCACGGTCGTCGTATTGTGTTTGCCCTCATTTGCGAATAAATCCTGATTAGAGTGGAACCGTATCGTGGCTCTGAATCGAGCTGCAATCCTTTTCTCCCCTCCCCCTACCTCCGCCATCTCTCTCTTTCTCTCTCTTTCTCTTCGTCTCTTTATTCGCCTTCGTTCGAGCGATACATCGCTCAGGGCGGAATTTTTCTTTGCAACTTTTCAAAAGAAGTGAATTCCAGTGCTCGCGCGAACACAGCCGAGAATGAATCTCGGAGTCTCTTGATTTTCAGAGAGAGTCGGTCTTCCTCTTCTTTTCTTTTCTTTCTTCTTTTAATTTTTTCCTTTTTTTTCTTTCTCTCTCTCTCTCTGCGTGGAGAGGAGGCGCAGGGGAGCAAACATTTTGGAGCAGCGCCAGGAAACGGTCCTCGCCTCTCTTCGTCAACCGGGAGGACCGTGAAAAGTCGGACCGAAGAATCTTCGCGGCTCCAAAAATAATGCCTGGTAATTCGCCGAGCGATGATAATGCCAGGCCGGCTCCGCTCGATTGTGCGTTCGAGCCGGCTCTGAACGGTTAAATCGAGATCAACTGGAAAAATCCTTTCGACCCGGAGATTCGTTCTCCGTGATGCGGTCGCATTTTCGCGGAGAACTGCTTCTCTCTCTCTCTCTCTCTCTCTCTCTTTTCTTTTTTCTTTTTTCTCAGAGAAGGTGCTGCTCGAGGTCGAGATGCTTGAAAGGCGCGTGTTCGTTACGTGGTAGCGTCTGGTGGAATCTTTTTAAATTCAGGTCAAACGACGTGATTAAACTACATTCTTTCTCCTCTTCTTAATTTTTTCTAAAGAGGCGAACGTGCAATTGGTTTCCGGCCCTCTGTACGTATATAATTCCGCACCTATGGCCTCTCTTTTCTTTTTGTTTCTTTTCTCTCGCGACGAATGATCGCGCGAGAATTTCCCTCATTTCGACGATTTCAACGCGGCGCAACGTGTGCTCATCGCGGAGACGGGTATAATTAGAATGCAACTGGGTTACGTGGGAATGCTTATCAACACGTTGCCGCATGCTTCCCTGAAGTTGAAATTAAGATCCGTAGACGAGGCTTGTAAAATTATAAATTCGCGAACAAGAGAGATTAACGAATCGGCGAACGCTCTTTGGAGAACACAGCTCGAACAACGCTCAACACGTGTCATCGTCAGACATCGTCAGAATCCAAGTACCTCGAGCATACGAAAGCTTCTCTCTTTCGTTAACATTCGATTTCGAAACACCACGGTGGTTGCAGTTCTTGAACGATCAGGCTGGTTGGGTTGGGTTGGGATCCGGAGCAAACACACAGCTCGCGAACGAGCGTAAACCGACGTGGGGCCGATGTTCTCCGTGGATGATCGCGGATAGTAGGTCGAATCGTGCCAAAATTCGACTGTTTGTCCCGGAGCTGGCTCTTCCTTTTTTTTCTTTTTTTCTTTTTTTTTTCTTTTTTTCCTTTTTTTTTTTTGTTGGCCTGGCGCACAGGAGCGAAGAGGATTGACCATACAACCCCGTCGATAGGTCGAGAATCGTTTCGAACAGCATTTATCGAGATTGGCCCTGGGCGTTTGAACAATTCGCCGGTATCGGAGGCGAGTGGCGGCTAGATGCTGTCGGATTTTCGAAAAATCTCGAAAAGCTTGCCGAGCATACGATCGGTAGCGCGATAAATATATCCACTCGTGCGTATATAACGTATGCGCGAATTTTGTATTCGCTACGCGCGGCCACGTCGATCGCCTCTCTCTCCCTCTCTATTTCGCGCTCCCTTGCTCGGCCTTCCGTCTCTCCCTCGCGCTGTTTGCAGCGTATTTCGATTGCGTTACCTTTTCCGCGCCATTGGCCACTCCTGTTTGCAGGGGGGAAATTCGTGCACGCCGGATACGCTTTCCGCGAGCTGATTTTTATTTCCTAGGGACTTTTTGTTTTTACGCGTTCGATCGTATTTCCTAGAAATTTCTCTTTCGTTGGCCTCTCATTTTCTCTTTCGGCCGTTCATAAACAGCGGATGCTGTTACGATTGTATCAGCCAAAGAGTTTCCAGTAGAATGTACCTACGCGTATGGATCGTTTACATCCCTCGCGTACACGCTGTGTTGTTTTTTTCTTTTATTTTTTCTTATCCAAGCATTTTCGCGGGTAAGCAATAAAACGAGAATTCGTAGCTTTTCTTCTAGCAGAGATGTGCTCGCGATATTTCGTCAGAGAAAAAACGATTCTTCGACTGTTTGTTGGAGCTATACCTTTCTCGGTATATTTCGGTATTATCGCGGTATGATCGTGAGTTGAAAATTCGAGCAGCACACGCATTTCCTTAGATGCTATCATCGATTATCTTTCCGTATATACAGGGTGGGTCACCACATATTGCCATCATCTAGATTTACGTCATTATTATTACGCGTGGCGGTAAATGTTTCAGATAAAGTTGAATGGTGATTTGAGAGGGATGTTTCTTTAAATGGAATTATATATATTTTTATTTATATATAATTATATATATGTATATATATATATATATATATATATATATATATATATATATTTATTGCATCAGTTGATGCACCTTGATATTCTTTACAAAAAAGTATTAACCTATTTGTGTTAAAAAAATCATTAGTTTAGGAGATATTTTTATTTTAATGTTGTTAGGAAATCATGACCTCTTTGTTAATGTTGTAATAATTTTATTTGCAGAAAAGGTTCAATGTAACAACCATTTACATCACATTTTCTGAATCGATAGATTAATAATTCACTCACATTTTGTAATGTATTTAGTGTTATTTTATTACACTCAGTGATGATACGATCTCTCATATTGGCCATTGTAGTCGATTATTTCCTAACAACATTGAAATTAAAATATCTCCTAAACTAATTTTTTTTAACATAAATAAGTTCATAAATTTTTGTACAGAACATCAAGGTGCATCAACTGATGCAATAAAATATATATGATTCCATTTAAAGAAACGTTAATGAAAACTAGAATCATCAAAATGTGCCCCTCTCGAAACTATTCAACATCATCTGAAACATTTTTCGCTGCGCGTAATAATAATGACGTAAATCTAGATGGTAATATGTGGTAACCCACTCTGCATATACTAATAAAAAGATAACTTTCCGTATTACCAAATACGTCGATACGTTGCGAAACCTACTTTCACTCGTCTGGTTATCGCGTTGGCGATAGTTTTCACACTTCTCTGTCACTCACCGATTAGCCCGACGAATTGTAATTACGCACGCAAGAGAAAAGTCGCTGTCGCTGTTGATCATCATGACGACAAAAGTCGCGAGGAAAATTCGCGATTGTTAGGAATAACTATAAATCATGTATAGTGTGTAGACATGTGGATGGATACGCGACATCTGTGGTATTAGTGTTGAGCTGCTTGCCTCGTGCGTGTATGTGTGTGTGTATGTGTGTGGACAGCATTGGGAGGAGGGTTTTGGGAAAACAGTTGAAAGAAGTTGTATCGTATAGATCTCAGAGGAAAGTGATTGCTCTAGCTATAAGCCATAAAAACCTTAAAAAAAGCCAAATATATGTGTTTCATAAAATAAAACCTAATATCAAGTCACAACAGTGACAAGGACTATGGACATCGATAACAGTCAGTAACAGGGAAGAAGAATTATCGTGCCAACAAGGCATACGTACGTTGGAAACGCTACCGATTCAGTTATCCTTTGCGATTCGCGCAGACAGAAGTGCCTGGTTCGCCACGCAACTCGTTTCGATTCTTTCCTTCGCAACTTTCAACAAAGAAACTCGCCATCTCCGCGCTGGCTCTCCCTTCTTCCCTCTCTTCAACAACGTGGTCTCGCATGGCGTTCGTCGAGCAACAAGATTGGATAAGGAAATCACTCGCGTCTCGGCTCGCTGTAACACTTCTCTCGATAGCATCGACCGGAAGCGGCGGTGCTCGCGTGCCGTGCTACACTTCGATTGCGTACTTTGCAAATTTGTAGAGGCACGGAAAGTTCCTTTTTTTTTTCTTTTCATTCTCTCCTTCCCCTCTTTTCCGTAAACCGCGAGCGTTTCGGGAATTGTTACGAATTACGAGCGAATTACAGGTTTGCCACCAGCAGGACCTGGTTACGTGAATAGAATCGCGGCGAGTCGCGGAGGAACTTAACGGGGATCAAATGAAAGATAATCGCTCGGCTGATCGCGGGGATGATAGTCAGAAGCGAATTTATGCACGAGGTGCACTTCTGATGGAATTATCGATAATACATGGTCGGGCCCGAACTGAAATTGCTTTTTAACTTGAATTGAAATCTTGTTTATCGAGCCGCCCGAGCCTCTAAGGTGTTTTTAATAAGCCTCGCGGTGAATTTTCCTCGCGATAAAGAAACACGATTGCCAAACTGTTGGCTGGTCGTTTCTTTTTTTTTTTTTTTTTTCTTTTTTCCGCGCGAAGTTCACACTCATTATCAGAATTATCGTTTGCGCGGAAATGAAATCCCTTTTCTTCGTTTTTCATTCTTCGTATTCAGGAAATCTTGGAATACCAGAAGAGTAGATTCGAAGGATGTAAATATTATAATACTGTCTATTATTGTCTGTTAATATATATTATAGAACTATCAGAACATTTATTGATATTTAGAAATAAAATTTAGCTAACACTAGACGTATATATAGAATATATATATATATATATATATATATATATATACCGTCGATATATGTACGTCTTTATACAGGGTGTCTCAGTATTGGTAGTACAACCGGGGAAAGAATAAAAGTACAAGTGTCCATTTGTGAGAAAATCAAATTTAAAGATTTATCAAGTACTGTTGAGTTTAGTTAATTCAGACTTGGCAGAAAAGAATAATTAATGGGAGGTTATTCCACGCCTAAAGATAAGTCGAAAGCGTAGGATAGAATTTTTTTTTTCCGAAAGATACTTCGTTTTCGAGAAAATCGAATTTGAAGATTTACCAAGTACACGTGTACTGTGACAATTTTTAACGAAACGTTCACGAAATTTCATTCCCGTATTTTTGACTTTCCTTTGCACGTACGACTGCCCTGTTAATTATTCCTTTCTGTCATGTCCAGTTACGCTCGATAAATTTTCAAACTCGCTTCTCTCGAGAACGAAGCACACCTTGCCAAAAAAAAAAATTTTATTCCACGTTTTCGACTTATTTTTTCACGTAGAATCACCTCGTTCTCGCTCGTGCTTCCGATACTGAAACACAGCCTGTGTCGCAGCGCCTTGCACCTCATTCGAAACAAAGTCAAACCGATTCCATTTAACACGGCTAAAACTCCGAGTAGCCGGTTTAATCGCAGCTTTATCTCCCTGTCCGCTACACACGGTATAGATCAGGATGGCTTTTAACTTTTTCGCGTGAGGATATCGAGGGGGATGGCCATCGATGCCGCCGAGCGTTTCTCTAGCTTTAGATTCCATAGATTCACCGGGGTCAACAGAACGTGAATTCTCACGGCGATCGATTACGCTTAGCCTGCCTCGAAATCCCTCTGAAATGCGATCTGGGAATCGTGCAGAGACTCCTCTGGTTCACCGCGAAAGAGGAAAGTCCTGACGAAGGACTCCTTCGGGGATATTCGTCCGCCACGCCACGATTACCACCGCACGGATACGTGCACCCTTTCTCCTCTGTGTTTCCGCAAGTCTGCACCACAAATCGGCGCGGCGATCGACAAGGGGAAAACCTTGCGACGATACTGTTACGCGCATCGTAGTGTGCAGGTGTCTGGCTACTAGGTGAGACGTTATCTTTTCACGTTGACTAAAGTTCAAATTTCGCGTAATCCGGAACACGTCCGGAGGATAACAAAAATAGGCCCCTTGCAACGGAATTAATGCTAAGGAATTCATTCGCGCGGTGATAATAACAGGCTGGCACCTTAACCTTACAACGTAATTTCCGGCAGAGCTATTATCAAGGCGTGTTAAGCGTGAACGCGCGTATCGACGCGTTAACGAACCCGATTCCAATAGCCTTTAGCGCGCGCATCTCCCGAGATTTGCATCATCATTGCGTCATTAGCGCGTATTCGTCGAGACGTCGAAGTGTGTACGGTGTCGATGCACCGGTGCGATAATTGTATCGACGCTATCAGAGGGATCCCCTCGTGAGTTGCCTGCCTCTCTGTCTGTCTCTCTGTGGCAGCTGCTTCTCTCCGCGTCAAATCGGTCTCGAACGTCGACAGCGTGCGCTTACAGTGTGCGCCGGTGGTTCGCGTGCCAGATGCGCGTTTCCACAGACGCGGGCCTTTCGTGGAGAAACCGAATTTTCATAGAGAAAGAAAGAGAGAGAGAAGAGGGTTTGGCAAAGGCAACGACAGTAGTAAAAATCAGCAGAATGGGAAATCGTATCGAACGAAAGCGGGTTATAGACTCGACTGTAAGGGGCGAGGACGCGGAAAGAGAGGGAGAGAGAGAGAGAGAGAGAGAGAGAGTGAGAGAGTAGGACGACAGCGCCACGGGAGAAGCCGGGGGTTAGAGTTAGGTACTCGCGGATGAAGCACAGTTCACCGAACACCGTTTGTTCTTTCCGGCTCGCTGGACCGTGCAATCTTTTCGCAAATCCAGGTTACTGCGGAACTACCGGCTCGTCCTGTCGGTTGGTCAACCTTCTGCCGTAGTCAACAAGTATGTATATTTCGTTCCACCGACGAGTCGTTGCCATTTTTCGTTCACCCATTTCACGAATCTCTGCCCGATACCCGCTAGAGAGAATTCCGGCGCGTCCTGATTCCGACACGCGATCCCGCCATCCCGCGACGTTCCTTTCTTCGCTCGGTTGGCACGCAACGATTGCTATGAAACGCTCGAAAGTTATTGGGTATTTTTATTGCACCGGCTTTTCGTCGATGGTGTCTCGGAGCTATTGCCTCGGGACAGGGTTTCCAATTGGACGAAAGTTCTGAAGAGGACGGTAAAATATACTTTACGCTTTATGAAGCTTGTATCGAGCGAGTGTCTGCACTAAGTCGTTTATTTACAACGGAGATAGTTTCATAGCTCGAAACAAATGAAGCTTTGCACTGTCTTTCATTTGTATAAGAAAGAAAAAAAAAAACAAAAAAAAAAAAAATGGACAAATTACTCATACACAGTTTGAGTAAGTTGTGCAATTACTCGTACATAGTTTAGGCTAAACCAGGGGTCGGCAAACATACGGCCCGCCGTCATGTTTTCGTTCGGACTAATGTAAGAGTTAATATTGTTTTTGACATGAAAAAATTAAAAATAAATCAAATTACACGCTGTAACGCAATAACCGATTGTCGAGTCGAGAAGTTGTGAATAATGATCGCAGTAGCGATACAGACGTCGCATTTCCAAAAAAAAAAAAAAAAAAGAAAAAGTTTGCCGACCTGTCGTTTAGGCTATTATTTTTAAAAGATTCTCTCAAATCGCACTTTATCTTCGTGCTTTCGATCGAATCCGCGAACGAAACTGACAGTAGGAAGAGGCAGTAGGAAGACACGAGTAAAGCAGTCGGAAGGAATGTATCGTTGATCAGCCGTCGGTGAGACTCGCAACTCGTCGATCCTAACAACGTCGAACGTAACAACGTTCACGGTGACTATTACGTCAGTTGCCGGGATCCACGGTACTTAACGGTGATCGAATTGCTTCGACTCTGCTTAGTTACGTAAACTCTCAGCAACTAGCGAATCGAGGCTCCTCGTCTATTCATTGTCCGTCTTACAGATATGCCTTGGGTTACTCTCGCAGTAGATCAACGGACCCATAGACCGAGCGGTAGATTAGTCTACGTCGGTCGTGCATACGCGCCGGCAACGTTACGGTCATTAATTCCATTAATTAAGGCAACGCTGTCCTCCAACGTTGTTCGCAACGATGCGCTGACTGCTTGCAAATTCGACGAAGATTTTATACACGGGAGCCGGTCAACCGAGAGCGATCGCTCTCGACCCGAGCTGAATTTATTGGCTGCAACAATGTTAATTAAATCAATGGCGCGACTTGGTTGCGTGCAGGTGTATATCGCGACGGAATTACGATAAAAATGTCAACAGTCAGTTGTGAAAGGAACAGGTGATATATTTCTTTTTCGCGTCGGGGTTGGGGAAAAAAAAAAAAAAAAAATATAGAAACACGTTTCGCATAAATCAGTTGTGTAAATGGTAAACACATTCGGGATGCAAAGAACGAGATTCGTGCGAACAAATTCCAACATTTTTCAAATTTGACGAAATCTAGATCTCGTGCCTGCCTGAAATCGAGATGACGGTGTTAAAGAGACGGGATTCAACGATACGAGTTAATTGGTCGATCCACCGATTTCCGATTTTACGTATATTTCTGCCTCTCGAACTGCTGATGGGCATCACGTAGGCTTGGTCATCGCTTTCGCGATTAATCGAATCATTTGCCATTCGAAACAATTCGACAATCCATAATTGACGTTTCGCACACTTCCACCTATCACTCGTACATATCCCCAATGTACACAGCATTAGCTGTTCATTCTCTCTCTCTCTCTCTCTTTTTGTCAGCCGTTACAACAAACAGCTTTGTGCGAAAACGAAGCAAACGATGCTCCACTGAAAAGAGAGAGAAGGAGAGGAAAAGCAGAGAAAGACACGTACAAGGATTTTTCTGCAACGACGTTCCAAACATTTCAATGTTCAGAAAGAGAGCGTTCACTGGATATTCTTATTTCACCGGTTTATGTAGTAAATAAAACTTTATACCAATCTTCGGTGTGTACTCTCGTTGTTGCGTTTCAACCCCCGCTCTCTCGCCCCCTCTAACCTCTCTCCCCCTCCCTGGTTTTTGCTCCTTTCGTTGTTTTCTTCTTCTTTTTTTTCTTTTCTCTCTGTCTCTCTCTCTCTCTCTCTCTCTCTTTTTTTTTTGTTTCGCTCAATCCTGTACACACAAGGTTCTCACTGGCGAGCACATATTGACGTTATTGCGCAAACAGTGCAGCTGCACCGGGTCCGATGAATATATTGTTGATTCCGCGACAATTTATGCGACCGTGCTGCCCGACCACATTTCAATCGCGAATTATTCAGCTCCGGCTGACAAGCACTCCATCAAAGTGCATTCATATAAATAATTACATCGGCCGGCATTATTAAATCATTAATTTCAATTCCATTCGGCCGCGCGCGCGGGCAACAACCTATTAGTTATCGTTCGTCGAGCGGGCCAACGATGAAATTCCGACAATTCGTCATAATCTCGCGCAAATGTTGCCCTCGCGAGATATTATCGTCTGGATACTGGATACAGCCGTGTTCGGCTGCTTTGTGCTTGTCTCGCTCCTTCTTTTCCACTCTCTCCTTCTCTATTTCTCTCTCTGTTAGATCGCTTAGAAAATTCGTAGCGAAAGTGAAACTCTCAACGAAGGATCTAAAAGGAGAAGTGTTTTGCGACGAACGTAGTTTGGGAAAAATCTTTGTAGAAATTTGATGTCTCGTTGGACCCGAAATTTCGAACTTTGAATTGGAAAGTGAACTTTGAATTCGAGTTGTCAAATTTTTAAGTTTTCAAATCAGAAATCGAAATTGACAAGTTCTTTTTATTTCTTAAAAAAGTTCCGTTCGTGCTAATACATTTAGATATAAAAAATATCTGTCTCTGCGAAATTTTTAAGAAGCGTTAGAAATACTTTTGAGTAAATATTTAGCGGTACAAATACTTACTCAAAAGTATTTTATATATTTTATATTTTAGAATTTGTGTGATCAAAGTTCCACGGGAACAGGTTCCTTGGGACGTTTAATTAAAAATCCAGTTTCATATTGGAATATTGTTCATTGCATAGTATTCAGTGTCAATATTCGCTACGAATGTCGAGAATTTTTTTAATCTCGGTGAACAAATTATTCTGAGGCAGGGAAATGTTCAATTTATATTTCACAGGTTCTATTCCGTCTGAAACTTTTGTTTCTAGAAACATTTATCTATCCTCGTTGGACCATTTATAACGTAAGAACATTTTTCGAAGAAATTCCACGCTACAAATATGGAACCTATTTAAAAGTTTCTCAAACTTCCTTCGACTCTTGTTTCAAATGTGAAAAAATCTTGAAGTATTGCATTGAATTTTAAATTTTTTTGTATTGAAATATATGGCGTTTGATAGCGTCTTGACGAGATAGAAGAAGCTGTGGGGTACGGTATTGATTGTTAATTAAGACAACCTGTCCCGTTCGACATTTAGGTGGTTTTTTCGAATTCGATAGGTTCTACGCCTGAATATTTATAGCGATTCAGCAAAAGCATCGCGCAATAAATATAAATATTCATACTATTCAAGAAACGTAGGTAGTGGGCTTCGGTTGCTTGTCACCGCGAGCTTTCGCGATGGACCATTGGAAAAATTGGTGAAATTTTTCCTTTCTTCCTTCTCTTTTTCATTTCTGTTTCAAACATGCTAGAAATTTCTTGCAGTGGGAATCAAAACGCGGCGGCGTTAGTGTCTGAAGTGCGACGCGATTTTTGTTATTTCGATTTCACTGTTTTATCTTGCGCGTCTGCTCGGCGAGAAAGTTTATCTGATTTAGTGTTAAAAGCTTTTCGAATCTCAGTCTGATTCGCTATCAAATCCAACGGCTATTGTGTACGTTCGTACGTTCCAAACCATTTATCATTCCACTTAAAATATCACAGCTTTGAAACCACTTTATACCGTACCGTACAGAACATCGTGTCGATCACTCCGCCCGACAGGAACAATAATGCCTCGAAATTTCGCCTCTCGACGCAAGCTCCGGTTCGATTAGTACTTTTGGAATTGTCAGTTATCATTCGTATGGTCTTCGGTGCAACGGTGTTTCCCTCGATTAACTTATTTCCTGGCAACGTTGTTTTTAACACGCTGCACTTGAAATCGCGTGACGTGGAGGAATTTTCGATCAATATCCCTGCATACGCGCTACGATAGATATTATTCCTAGGCAAAATTTTATTCCAAACTTTCAGACAATGATGGTTTCGAGGATCCATTAGATCATTCATGGAATACGAAGATCAAAGTTACAATTATCTCCGGCACGTTTCGAAAGTTTCAGTCAGATCTCAGAGAGAGAGAGAGAGAGAGAGAGAGAGAGAGAGAGAGTTGAAAATTACAAGGAACAATGAGAGAGTAATTGGAACGTTCCGAAATTCCAGAAGTCCAAGCGTAATAATTACCCGCTGAACTTCGATGAATTTCGAAGTGTTGAGAATTTAATATCCAAGGCTGAGAGACACGTACCGAGTGTCCAGGATCTGGAAGAATTCTAATGAACTTTCAACGCGGCAAGCTAGGTACGAGCCTATATATATATATATGTATGTATGTATATCGAGAGCGATGAGCTCGAGACCATCGAGCTTGAAATTCGGAAGCTGTCTGTGTATCGCGCATTCTATGCACGTGATACCATTTTTGTTGGGTCGAATGGATATGGAATTGTCTGTATCGGGGCGAATTGTTCCGGAGGCCGTCTGCACCGAGTCCAATAGAACCGCGGTCGGTCTCTGTATCACGCTGCATAGACCAGAGATGTTGTCTTTGTCAAACCGACGGAATCCAAGCTTATGTGTATCTGACGGGTACTTCTCGGGTCATTTGTATAGGATTCGATGGAGCTCGTGGTCTTCTGTATCATGCCGAATCGAGCCAAATTTACCTGTATTGAGACGAGCGGAGTGGACAATTGTCTGTTAGAAGTTTATTGAACCAACAGTTGTCGGTTTCGAGGTTTGCGAATCTTCCGACTTCTATGCGTTGACCATTCGTCTGAAATGTTCTCTGCGTTGCAGATCGTTTATTATGACGTTTGCTTATGATGTCTCTCAATTGTGAGTTTCTTACAGTGTTGTTATTCAATCACGAGTTCTTTATTGTACTTGATACTGAGCACGTGATACATTTTATATTCCACGTGTCATATTATATTTTTGAAATTACTTCAATTAAAAAAAAAAAAAAAAAAAAAACAAACGAAAATGGATTAATGTTCTGTTGAACTATAGACTATAGTACATCGTGTACTATGAAAATAACTTTGAAAAAAAAGAGATTCGAAGCCCATTAATTTAACCGATTAAACTTTCGTCGCGATTGATCTGAAACCATGAAAATCTCATAACCACTCGCTAGATCGAATTTAATTATCACTTTCTTCAACACCGGTAGACGCTACGTACAAGATTCGCCACGTTCAGTAGCATAGAAATTGTTCCGGCTGAGCGAGCACGCACGCAAGATTCGAAACTTTACAGAATCTATACGACGACCAGCACGTGAAAGAGAGAGAGAGAGAGAACAAACTCGCATATTCGATACACGATTTCAGGCGAGTACTCGGCCGGAGTACTCGCGGCGCGGGCCAACGCGGGCAACGGACGAGAATGAATGACCGGTTATTTGCAACAGGCCTGGCGGAGGCGTCGGCCGACGATGCGGCTGCACACGCCGTGTAATTAAATATTTGCACTGCCATCGGCGATCGCGCCGCTTGATACCCGAATTGATAGTGTTCCATTTTATACGACGCTTACGCGTTGCCTGCCTGCTGTCCGGTGTCGATAAACACCGGGGGATTGTAGACCGTTAACGTGTACCCTTTTGCCGAACTAGCCGCGCTACAAATCGTCGGATTTGCGTTTTCCTTTCTTCCTGATTCTTCCCCTCTTCCTTCCCTTTCGTTCCTTTTAGTTTGAATACGTTTCCATTCCGCCGTTCCGTTGGTTATCAGCTGGCAAACTGCTCTCTGTCTCTCTCTCTCTCTCTCTCTCTCTTCAGATTCTTTGACATTCGACTCGGTCAAATGCAAAGCGATCGAAAATTTCCTGCTCGATGAGAAACGATTCTAGACGAGTGTTGAAGACACTCACGACCGGAAGTACCATTCACTGTTGCGTGAAATGACCAACTCTGGTTTGGATTGCACAATAAGCCTGGCACCAATGGCTTCTACTAGATTCAGAAAACTTGGAATGATTAAGGTACTATGTTTGACTAACCGAAGGTCTGAATGATTAAGGTACTATGTTTGACTAACCGAAATTTGACGAATGGATCTTAGCTAATGTCTGATGGTTGAATCTTGCCTGATCAAGTGTTAAAGTCAGTGTGTTTTTATCTGACTGTGTCTCTATGTTTAAAAATCACACCATTTTTAATTGGCAATTACTCTTTAACATTCATATATTACTCTCTGCTGTTGAAAAGGTGTTGAAAATTAACCCCTTGCGCTGACAGCTGGTTCGCGGACCATAACGAGTGACCAAATCGTATACAGTAATTCGTCGCTTTCTTTTTGAACTCGTCGGTATGATATCACTGGATAGAGATGATTGAGAATAAATTCATTATTTGTTTTGCTTGCTAGCCGTGTCACGCCAATAAAATTAAATATTTTTCAAAGAAACACCAAAAGAATTTATCATTTCGTTATAATTTAACTCAAATTACAACAAGTGCATTTACTGTGTTTTTGTCGAGTATCCTCGTTATCCTCTAGAAATAATTAAGCACATCATTAAGCACATTCTCAAAATAAAACAAACGGCTCAAGGAGTTGAGGATATATATCATTTACTTTCTATTTTACTATTTTTTACTATCTTATTATTTTACTTTCTGTCTTACTATTTTACTATTTTTTATTACTTTTCGTAGGCGTACTTAATTTTTCATCGCTTCCAAAGTAACATTTACACCATCCCAGTTATTTATAATACCTATTGACGCCTGTGCCGAACGATCGAGATCCGCTGGTGTCGAAACGCGATGGAGATTGAAAATTCGGAAACGATCGCGTCAAGAAAGGCGGAGAACGAGCCCCGGCGGTGGACGTTTCAAAAAAAAAAAAAGAAAAAAAAAAGAAAAAAATCGCGCGGGTGAAACAGCGATGAAAACGCGGCGGCGATGAAATCTCGTTAGAGCGCAAGAACGCGTTGTTTTTGCTGGCTCTCGGTGCAGCGATTCACCGGGCGCACAAAGCCCAATTTGCCTTTGAAAGTCGACGCTTCGCGGCTCGGCTTTTATCGGTGGGAAATTTGGTGGCGCGAGCGTTACACCGTTACGTATTCATCGCTTGGCGCTCGACGCGCGCAGTTTTCAATTTTATTATCTAATTATGCAGAACGCCGTGCGATCCTTCCTGTGTCGTTACCGATACCGGAACGTATTAAGCTCGGCGTATTATAAGCAGGGTGCGAGTAATTTCGTCGTTCTCGTCGCGAGTTCGTACTCCCGACTCGGTTCTCACGTTCACGGGATCGAGAACGCCGCGCGCGTCGATCTTAACCGTTCGAACGTCTATTTAACGAAGCGGAAAAGCCTCTTTGGCTTCGTTTGACGGCTTTCGCGCCCGTTTTGTGCGAGAACTGGGCCGCGTAAACAAAAACGACGAAAGAAAAAGAGGTGGTGCTGCACTGTACGTACACACAGAGTTGTGACGAGTTTAAATAATTTACACAGTCGAAGCGAAGCATCGGGATTTTCGACCAGGGGGAGGGCGGAGGTGAGGGTGGAGGTGAATATTCTGTGCAGAGGGCTCGTTTCTCTTCGGGAAGCTTCGGACGTTGTTTCATTGTCCGCTCGAGAGGAAAACACCCCCGTCGCTTCGTTTCATTTTGCAGCCCGTTAACAAGGAGAGTGTATGTAAATTGGACCGGCCGTGAAGTACGATCGGGCGATCCGAATCGAAACGGGGCGTACAATTAACGATTTCTTCTCGAATACGTGGCCAATTCGTCGACAACGGGCGATTTCGTTTTTTTTCTTCTTTCTAGTAGACGCGTACAGCGCCTGCTGTACTGTGCTGTGTCGGGCTTGCTGTCCGCGTTTACCACTGCGATCGCACACACCCGTGTCATAAGTACTCGTTTCGCTGCGAAACACGGGGGCAATTGCAGTCAATTACGTCGCGCCGCGTATCGAGATTACCTTCGTTACGGAGGAGAGTAGTCCGACGTAGCGTTCGACGTTTTTACAAGGATTTTCTTTTTTTTTTTTTTTTTTTTCACTCGAGAAGGGGATTCTTCGCTCGATGGCGCGCGAACGGGACCGTTTTAATCTCAACGTTGCGTTCCACGAAGTTTATTCATTATGGATCGAACGCGAGTGAGTAACTGCGGAATAAAATACGAGGCGAGACGAGCGAATGGTAACTCGATGATATAACAGTTGATTTATTTCGATAAACTCTTGTTAGTCGCGTCCACGTGAAAATAAAACGATTCAAATCCAATATCTGCGAGGAAGAATTTTTGCAGAGAGGGTTTTCAGCGACGTTCAAAGTGTTGGAGTGCATCGGACGAGACGAATCGATAACGAACCTCCTCCCCCATCGTTCTACTTCATCGGCGACCAGAATGCCCTCGCATTCCGTGTGATTACGTATTACAAGAACGATCAATCGCTCGTGAAAATTCGCGGAACGCCCCGGTTCCCGCAGCCGTGGCCGGTCGGTTGAGATCTTCGACGTCGGTCCGATTTCGTTGCAAAGGGAACGTTTGTCTCCCGATCGTTCCTTTTTCCATTGATAATTCAGTTACCGGCGATTTCGATTCCGACGGACATTAACTTTTATCGACAGCAAATCGATAGGGAGAAGCTTCTCGCGCAGAGAACGATCCGAGCGACTCGCGAGTAAATCAATGTGCCGGATCCTTGGGACGTCTATTATCATCTGAAACGTTGGCGTCGAGATTTCGAGATACTTCTTCGAGTATTTTTCGAATCAACGAACTTTAAAACTGTGAAAACGTCGGGGATCTGAAGAACGTTTGATCGTCGACAGTCGGTCGAATTCTTTTATCATATTTCTGTAGGAAATTGATTCGCTCGACGTTGGAATGGAAACTCGCGTGGATTCTGAGGGAATTACTGGTCGTACGGTGGATCGAGCGAGAGACGCGCTTCAAATTTGCCGCGTCTCGCGACGATTAATCTGCATCAGGCCGTGTGTTAATCGTACTGGGTAAATTAGTCTTTCGCTGCGTAATCCGGGCCGACTGCTAAGTTGGTGATTTAAAGTCGCGCGATAATCCGTCAACGAATGAAATGCGCAACAACGTGCGTCGGCGCGATCGCGACCGACAGACGCGATGCTAATAAATCCAACGATTCGTTCGTTACTCGCCGCGTTTCTTCGTTGAAATTTTGAACAAAAAAAAAAAAAAAAAGCACAACGAATGAACGTTTGAACTTAACCGGTTACGAATCGAGCCGTGCTAATCTAGTTTCAAACAATTTACCGAGCTTTACTCCGGAAAATGAGCAAGCGCGTCTCTGATTAAGATTCTTCGTGCAAAACCAGATTCGAGCACCTTTGCACAGGGTCTCCCGAGATATTATCATCTTGTTAAGATGTAATCACCGCGAACCGTGTGTTGTGAAACTACCAGAAGAACGTTTTCACTGCCGACGTTAATTCCAAAGAATATTTATCAACGAGAACACCGTCGCAATTACCGGAATCAAACGAGCGACACCGAAACCAGATAATCAGCGATATCGTTGACTCTCACGACGACGCTGTGGAACTATTTTCGAAGAAGATGGCGAAAACACTGGCTGAAATTTTCGAGAATTGCAAGGGCGGTGCAATTTTAATCGGGTCACATTGAAATCATCGACGCTGATTTGTCCGACAATATTTTTTATCGACAACAATTTTAGCCGACGACAGCATTAACCGACAATGATACTGACCGATTATTATGATATTTGTTTATCATTGTTTTTCTAATGATAACGCAAAGTTTAGGTTAGATTTAGTTATATATTTTATTTTTAGTTGATAATATATATTCTGCAATAACAGAACCATCGTTTTCTGGATATGGTTGAGATATTTTTGTATAATTCGTGGTGAAATTAGGTTTCCGAATCCATTCACCAAATGGATTTAAATAAGTAAGTTTAGTAATAAGTTTAATATATATTCTATATTTTACAATAGAATTAACAAAGAGGTTTACTATATATGTTTCGCACGTGCTTCTCACCCTGGGACTCGCACTATTTCTGATATCTGAGTATTCTGAGACAGAAAGAAACGCGCCATACGCACGGTGTCTCTAACCAGCAGTCTTCGCTCGTGCCCACAGTGATTACTACATAGCAACCGGTGCTATCTACCATCCAACATAATTAACTATTTTCACCAACAATAAGAATGATTACAACTCTATTCGACATACTAGAAGCAATAAAGATCATAGCCGAACGCAAACTGAGGCAACGTCTGTGGCGATATGCAATTGTCTAATGTGGTTGTCAATGTCATTGTCGATAAAAACTGTTGTCGGGCAAATCTAGAAAGTGTCGGTGAAATATTGCCAGTGAAAACAGTGTCGGAGAAATCTGTGTCGATGATTTCAACGGGGCCCATTTTAATTCGCTTAGAAAAAGGAAGTGCAAGCACACAGTGTCGCTGAAGAAAGAAAGAAAGAGAGAAAGAAAAAAAGGGAAAAGTGTTCGGTGAAGAGGCTTTTATTGTCGCGACGCGAGAAAGCATGGCGAGGTGTCTCGAAGGGGTGTTGCTCGTAAGTCGATTCCCACTTCGGAAGCGCAGCTGTTCCAGCAGCGACCAAGTAATTACGAAGGAAAGGAGCATTATCGCGAAAATAGCCGTGTTGCGATAATCCGGGCTGCGGCGGGCAAGGCCGAATTATTGCGTAGCCAGCCGCGTAAACGGCCAAGTCCCAGGGCATTGGGGCCATCAACGGGCCCTCGTTAATAGGCGTGGGGGCCACTTCCATTTCGAGACTCTGCTAATTAATAGGGATTATAATTGGCAATTAAATGCGTCCGAAACGAGGATATCGTCGGCCGGCGGCACCCGTTTCGGCGCGTTTCGTGTTCCACGAAATTCCACTCGAGAAACCCGGTGGGAACGATTCGAAAGAAAATTGGCCAACTGTGAGCGGTGCCTCGTTCGTCTGACCGACTGTTTGAGCGACTGATTGGCGGAATTGATTGGTTTATGGGAAACCGAACGGTGGGAATTGTTGACGTCTCGTCGAAGATGCCACTCGTTTTGACACGAATTCGTATTCTTGTTGATCTTTTGGAAAATTTGGAGATCACTCGTCTCGCCTTCTGAGTAATTAGTACCTAGAATTGGAACGTTCCACATTTCTGTACTAAGTATTATATACTTTAAGCGTATTTTTATATTATATATTTTTAAATACGTTTTACATTTAGTAAGTTTAAGTCGATAAATACACGCGAACACATTCGTGGTGTGCTTAATTGACAAGCGTAAGCCGAGATCGTAGCATCACTCCTTTAGCAATGTATTTCGCAGAAAACGAAAATAATTTAAAAAAATGAAATTCACAGTTTGCACGAATTTTTTCCATGTTCTGGCTGAATCACTGAATAAAACATTTGGCCGTGATATTACGAGAGAAATATGTACAACGTTAACACATTGGAAAGACAAGCGTTAGAATGATTTTCGACGAACTAACGATGTAGATAAACTACTTTTGCTGAAACTTATTATTTATGATCATAATTATTATTCATATTATCCGATTGCCAATTTTTCTTTTCCACGTTTTTCTAATGTTTTTTAATATTTTTACCTGTACAGAGTTGTCCATTTAAGTGGGGCAATCTAAATATCTTGCCGAGTTGTGACGATGCAAAAAATATTTTTTCCCTATCACGAATGATATAGAAAGGCTAATAATACTGGTAAGAATATTTACTTCAAGGTAACTTTTTTCTTCAAGGACTTTTTAAGGTCACTGATATTTTTTATCATGTAACTATTTATACTTTTTATTGTATCGTGTAAAAAAAGCTAAGTAAAAAAAAATGCGTTCAGGTATGTAAAGAACATGGCCTTGAATATTTAAGTTTTACGTATAAACTTATCTCTATCGAGATCACAGACAGGTCAAGGCAATCGAGGGCCTTATAATTATTTATTACATCATCAATCATAATCTCTTCTAGCAGTTTAAGTTCCTGATCAGTGTCAATAAATTTGTCCATAATTCATAATGAAACATGCAAGAAAAGATCGATATGATACTCATGATTTTTATAATAAAAGCAACATAGAATGATAGAATAATCAAATTGTTGGTACATAGCTAATATAGTATATTAAAAAGATATCATCTTGCAATAATTCGTTAAGCTCGCCGCTACTCTCTAAACGATCCGCTCTCTTGTCAAAGAGACCTATGCTAGATAGGTTTATGCTACTCACGAATCAGAAATAGCGAGCAAAGTTTAAATACGTAAATCGTGTTAAAGTTAGCGGGAACAGATGTCTCGGACTCGGATGAATTCGACTGTGTCACGTTGGATATAGACGCTCTCTCTATATACAGTCTGCGCTATACGTGTTAGGATTGTTAATTAATACCCCAACTTCTAACGCTTCTAACTTAAATGTAATACCCACGAAGTTACCGGGGAACGTGGGTCAAATATAAATGTCGATGAATGCGACTGGGTCGAAAGACGTTCAAACGGGGGAGAAGGGATTGAACTCCATCGAACGTTGTTTTCACGCTGTTTCACGTCGCCGAAAACTCTTGGATGCAATTTCGTTCTTCCTTCAATTTCAGACGACAAAAATCTGCCCCAGAAATCTATGCACGGTTGACGAATTTCCTACGCGCGTTACCACGTCATACATCGCGTCCGCGCGAAATTGGATGTCAGCGTCAAAAGTTGCGCGCGATATTTCTCGCGAAAAAATAATCTCCCTCCCCCTTTGGTTCGCTCGCGCCTTGAAACGCGGAATTTCGCGGCTCGAGAGCTGGCTGGATCAACGATTTCGTTGTTGCACTCGACGACGGCCTGAGTCCCACCGTTCCACCGTTTCTCATTTTCGTAGTTTTTCTGCGGAATTTTCACGGTGCGTTAAACCAGGGTGGTCATCACACGGTTCTTCCGATTTTGGGGCACGGTCGCGAGCTAAGTAGATCAGCGTTTGACGCACGATGCCAAAGTGAGATAACTCGACAGCGTATTGACGTCGATTGGTAGCATCAATCACGCGGCGTGTTCAACACGCGTGTATCAATCACCGAGCTATCGCTGCGATGTCCGTGCCCTGCTGCTGCATGCTCGGGGTCGCGAGCCTTTTCCTTTTTTTTTTTTTTTTTCTTTTTTTTCCTCTTTGGTCGACGGAAACCCTATCAATCGGAGATAAGAAAGGACGCACAACCCCTGGGTGATCCTCGCGCTCGAAAATAGAATGTCCTCGCCATCGACGCAGCTGGCTCATCACCGTGTATGGAATATGATATCTTGTTCTCGGCGACGCAATCTGTTGAGAGCGATCCAGGCTACGCGGAGGGTGAGAACGGAGGGTATGTCGAGGATATCGAGCGACACGAGGGTTGGTTGGCTTTGGGAAAAGAGTATGTGGAAATTGCGCGATCGAATCTTTCGGTTCGGGAGAGAGTTTCGTCGATGTTTCGTCGATTGTTGAATGACGTGCCGGCGGGGGGGATTGCGTAAAATTCTGAACGACCGTTTAAAACTGTCGTCCCCTACGGAAAGCGATTTTCTGCTGCGGATTCGTAGAGAAACATTTCAAATTTTAATGTACATTTGTTACGTTTGTGCAACAGAATTTATTGTTTGTCGAAAATTTAGATCTCTTTAAACTATTTTTCGTTTTTTTTCTACACGGTACCAATTAAATTGCAAACAATAAACTCGAACAATCTGAAAATCCACGATCTGATTATCCACGCTGAAATTTCGAGTGTAAAATACAAAACGAAGGGGAACAGAAATCAACGAACATCGAGACCTAACTTTCGCCTCCTGGCCCTTCTTCACCGATACAGTGGGACGCTGGTGTATCAGTTACGTTCGCTGGCAGGAAATAAGATAAAAGAAAAAAAAAATTCGCAAGCTGAGCCAGCCAGACTGTTCGCCCAGAGGTGTCGCGATGAAAAGGGAAAGAGGAGAGATACAGGAAACGAGGGTGACTGAGATAAGGGCTTGCAAGGGTTACGACCTTGGGGGAGGAAGTCGAGTGGGATTAAAAGACGCGCGCGCGCTCGATTCGGCAAGAGCAGAGACCTCGAGGACTCGTGGAAAATACCTCGCTAAAGGGTGAAATGTGTTTCAGGTGGGGAAAAAAAAAAAAAAAAAAACTCGCGATTTACCGATTCACTCGAGGCAGTCGCCGCTTCAACGGACCAGTGCACTCTATCACCAAGTGTCATTTTGTATCTGCAGTTTCTTTTAATGCTCCAGACTGCCTTTTCCCTTTTCTTCCAGTTTAATGCTTAATTTCAGTACAGTTCAATGTAGGGTTCAATGTGAGAATACGAGATCAAACACGGACAAAAATTCGGAATTCACGACCGAAAGTTACATTTGCAAAATGCAAAATTAACCAATTAATTATAGTTTTGTTAAATATTCACAGAGTGTTATTGTTAGTGTCTAATAATTAAATCACCGAAATATTACAAATTCGATTATACATGGAGTGATTGATTATCAAATCTACAACTGTTACAATTACGCCATGTTATTATGTACCGGACGAATTTCTATCGAAATACAGCGTGTATTTATAACAAAAGATAAAATTCGCTCGTCGCTCTGGAAATTATAAAACACACTATCCTGCGTGTTGCTCTCATTCGAGAAACTCTTGCAACGAATCTCTCGCTTCGAATCATCCCCGATTGCTCGATCCCCGCCGATAGCATCCGCCCCCATTGGTTCACGCTCGCAGTTCCAACCCCCTTCGAACGGAAGCTCGTGACCGTGGTTGGCGACGACAGGGCCGGAACGATCGCGCGCTGCCGAGAGAAACGGCAAAGGTCAGAAGTTGCGGGCGGAAAGTTGGTCGTTATCGTCGGGTAGCTTTTCACGGAGGTGGAAACGAGTGGGAGAGGGAGAGGGGGCGGGGGCGGGGCGATTAAGCCTCGCCATTTTCCAATTAACGCCTTAATTAAATCCTCCCGCGGCAAGCGTCTGCGACGTAGGCAGCCGCGCGTCGCGTCGTCTGCTGCTCATCGGCGAAAAGAGACGCGCGCTTAAAATTGGTACGGCGCGGCGTGTAGCTCGACGGGGTTGTAGTAGCTGGCAGTTGGCGCGGCGCGGCGCGGCGCGGCGCGGTGCACTGGCACGCCGCAACCAGACCCCGATTGCGCGCTACGTTTCACCGGCTGATCCGTAATTGCGTTCTTGCACCGCGAAATTGCCGACCTCTCGTCTTTCCTTCCTTCGAGCTCGTCGACGTCTCGTCCCGCTGACGAGCTCTTTTACACCCGATCGAACTGTCGTCGCTCGATTGCCGGTGTTCCAGCAATAGCTGAGCGATCGTTCGTCCTAGCGGAACCTTTAATGATCGGAAACCTTTAATTCTGTCATTACGCGTGACATTGCGTAGAAGCAAGAAATTTGAAATATTTGTGAATATATGTAATTAAGTTACTTGCTTATGTATATATATGTATTTTTTTTTTTTTTTTGTGAGAAGATCAGGTCTTTTGAGTTGACGAATGTGAATGTAACGAGGAGTGGAATCGATCAATGTGTCTGATATGAGGTTAAAGTCATATCGATTTCGAGTTTAGAGTTTCAACTGCCAACACTTTGCAAAGTTCGTTTGGTTGTAAACCCGATCCGCTAATGTATAAACATTTAAGTGAAACAAAAACTGAATTAAAACCAGTTGTACAAATTTTGTTATCAAGCTCGATATGATTCTGTTGAATAATTTGTTCCGTAAAATAGGTTCATCGAATGATATGATGGAATAATAATATGTGAAAAATACGTAGATGTTAATCTTTTCATATTGAAAGTTTTCGAACGTCGATTTACAATTCACTGGACAGTTGCCTAAAGGGAAAATTCGCCCCAAAATTTCTTTTTACGCTCCGCGTCTCGCGGCGTCTTTTTACAAGACTTGGATCACTGCCGATCGCCTTGTACGGCGTCCAATGTAAATTCTAACAACCGGTTTGGAATATCCAAGCAACTCGGTCGATCGTGCCCGTTTCTTTCGTTTCGCGCAAAGTTTTATCATTTTATCATTTGCGCTGTCGTTAAACCAAAAATTTGTTGGTCTTAACAACGACTAAAATTAACTCGATTACGACTGCCGATTCACGAAAGACAGAGTAACGTGGAAAAGCCATGAATTTGCGCTGGCAACCGGTTGCGGACCAAATATCCAAAATGTACAATAATTTGTCGCTTTCTTTTTAAACTCGTCACTGGATTAGAAATTATTGAGAAGTAATAAATTTATCATTTGTTTTGACTATTTTGTTTTACTTAAATATACTTAAAACTGAGAAAATATTGCAACTTTGGGACAAAAAATATCGTATCGGTATACACTTTTCTCGTTGTCGATTGTGTAACACGAAAACCAAGTGGCTGTCATCGTTATCAAACGACAGTTCTCGATTCTATCTCTCCTAACAGAATTGTATCTTTATCTTCGCGTCGATTCACCAATGTCGTGATTCAAAAATCTGGTCGCAAAGAATTAAAAATCGGCTTGAGAACCAAATTGGATGCATCGATAGGGAAACAACCAAGTTGGTGAATGCGCCTCTCCTCTTCGTTTTTCCAAGGAAGAAAACTGCGAAACACGTCGCGACGGAAACAAATGTTCCTCCAATCTGCACAACAGTCTGCCGCTCGTTTCACTGACGCGTTGCAACTTGTTGCTACAAGAACGAACGTCGCTTCGGAGAGCCGAGACGAAACTCAGATGTACAGACTCTGATTACGTGGACGTATGTACACATTTGTTGGTGACACAGGCCAGAAGTTCCAGCAGCTCGTAGTGTTTCAGCAAGGACGTAGCTTTAATCTCTCGTTTTCTTCTTCGTTGGCAGTTGGCCGCGTCTTATCAGCAACAGCAGCACCGGTGTTGTTTCGTTTCCGCGTTTCAAACCTTCACTGTTCGCCTAACCTAACGACGTTCACTGATTCGCTTCTCGATAATGCACGAAGCCGAATCAGCTAACCGGTGACTACCGTGACTGCGGTTCTTTATATAACGGAGCTGCCAATGGAGGTTCATGTCGAATGCTAACCGGAATGGATGATCCAGCCGGTTGGTTTATTTATCAGCCGGGAAAACGATCCCGAGTAGATAGTCTGGACAAGAATGAAGAAAGATACGTGGCACGTACGGCGGCAGAGCAGGACCGTGTGTGTGCACTTTTCCAGATGGAGCTTCTTTCAGACGATTGACCCGTTAGGGAAAAAATACTGCCGATGATGATGCCGCGATAGGAGGCTGACGTTATCATCGTCAGGATCGGAGTGAACCGTAATTTTCGAGAGACCGGTGTACGGTGGATGCACAGGGGATTCTCTGGGATTCAGTGGGAAATCGATACCAGCTGGCTGCCAGTTGCTGAATCTCACGTTGCTCGATCGTTTTTTTTCGAAACGCGTGCACGCGCGATTTTACCACGAGATTCATGGTTTATCTCGGTTCGGGCGATCATTTGCAGTGTTAAATACTGACACGTTAAGTGCTATGCCTTAATGTGTTTACCACACCCTTTAATGCGAGATCACGACACGATTACATGCAACATCTCAAATCGAAGAATTTTGTAAAAATTGTTGTGAAAAGATTAGAACACCGCTAGGAAGAAATGTTAATAGTAACGTGATTTGGAAAGTTACAACATTCTGTGATGGTTGCAAAGGGAGACCGTGTCTTTGTCTAAAACCTGTTTTAATAAAACCCATTGAAATTACTATTCCATTGTTATATTGTATATGTATACTGTTTATATAATAAATATTAGCTACTATTCTTTTCTGTAATCTTAAACTTTTTCAATATATTTTTAATGTACGTGTACTAAATTTGCTTCGTCGATCACCAATGATCGACACGGCACTTAACGTGTTAATAAAAAAACGTTAATGAAAATATTCTTTTTGTAAAAAATTTTCCACAGATTGAAAATACTGTTATACACTCAATCTCCACTAGTGACGAGACATACTCTTCGCCACTTTCAATTTTTTAGCATACAAGACGTGTAAAGACCTCTATATTTTTCGAATTTGATATCTCGAGCCTTTGTGTTCCTCGCTTCACGATTGATTAAACACGATTTTTTAAATAGCCCCTGGCTATTATGTAAAATAATGAACAATCCTGTTTCGTACAATTTGATCATGTCGGCAGTCGTTCGGTTGTTCCGAGCGAAGGCAAGAAGTTCTATAATAACAATAATCGTTTTTTAAACGCGCGGACGAATGAAAGAGCGGGACGTTCAATGTATCTCCCGCTTGATATTCATCGTTTTGACACACTCGCACGGCCGTTATTAATTAACGCAGCCGCGTTATGGCTGAACGGCGCGTGCCTCGTGAGATTGAGGCGAAAAAAAAAAAAAAAAAAAGGAAAAAGAGGAGAAACGGAGGAGGAACGACGGCGTTATCGCGCGGACAGGCGAATAAAGATATCGCGACGCGGTGTGTAACCGGTCTTCAGCGCTTGAAATAACACGCTCCCGACGATGCTCGTCTAACAAAGTGACAAAACCAGTTATCCCACTTATCCTCCATTCCGCGTCGCTGGTTGTCATTTCCTCAACCGACAACACCACGACCAATTTTCCACTGATGTCTTGATCAAAAGTCGTGCAGCCTTTCACATTGCGCGTACTGGATCACGGTGAAATTTGTACCGCGTAATAATAAAATGCAAATACGACGTGCTGATTAATAGCGGAGCCGTTGTAATTCTTGGCAGAATTTAGCAAGTGTCCTCGGCCCGTGG
The DNA here is from genome assembly GCF_011392965.1 of Frieseomelitta varia. Lineage (NCBI taxonomy): Eukaryota > Metazoa > Arthropoda > Insecta > Hymenoptera > Apidae > Frieseomelitta > Frieseomelitta varia. The sequence continues at coordinate 334,460 of NW_025109084.1, read as the reverse complement.
GAATATATATGAATTCGCAGCTCCAACCGTTACACAACGTGCTATGAATAATTTATGGGAGAGGTTGCGTCGTATAATGTGTCAAGAGTTTTCTATCGAGAAAACTGCCGCGTGACGTAAGAATATCGCCGTCGATCGATATTTATCGGTGCGACGAACGTGTTAACGAGCTATTTCTGCGATACACCTGTTCTTTTTTTCTTTTCCGCTTTTTTCGTCATATCCCTGTGGTTCGAGGAACGGATACTTTTCAATGTATTGCGCAATGATTCTAATCGTGCGTTTTTTTTTGTTTCAGGTAAGCTGAGAAATCTGCACTTTGCATATATTCGCTACGTATATACAGCTACGTGTACACATGTGAGTAACATTTCGAAATATTTCAACTGCAACTTGTCGCTTAGACTACGATATTTTTTGTGCATTTATGAGAAATTAAATCGGGGACAGATGACCTGCTTTTCTTTTTCAATTATTAGATTTTAAACGTAATCGATATTTAAAACAGAAATATATATTTGTGAAAGTAGATGCGCGTAAATTTATAATGTTACAGACGGAAAATTAAAAAATGATCATAGATTTACAAAACAAAAGAAATTACATTTTATCCAAAAGACAATCTGGATTGTTAGGTAAAAAATATATATTTTGAACTCAATTCTTAATTTATTATTCAACCATAGGCCTGTATCATTCATATTGAACATATTTCTCTGTTTGCTGAAGAGATTTTCTCATAAAGCTAACAGTTGAAAATATGAGTCAGTTTTTATCCTATTCATAGAAAGGAAAACACTTTCTGGTTTTCGAGCCAAATTAAATGTCGTAGACCTTGAACATTCACATGCTGGTGTAAAACTATACATTTGCAACTTTTTGATATGAATTTTAAGTTTTTTTTTTCCATTTTCCATACCTAGCAATGAAGGTGTTCTTAAAGTTTTGTTTTAATTATTATTTTTCATTCGTCTCCTTAACGTAGGAACCAAAATGTCAAAGTCTCAAGATTCGCATCCATTTGGTCACGTTGAGCTGCCTTTATTTGACATTGAACAATCTTTCATTTATCCATGATTCTCTATTGTTAGATTTTCTTTGAAGAAATGTTTACTAATTATTATATAAATATCTAATGATGGATCAATTCTCCCCTAGAAAACTGGACATATCTAACCCAATAGTGTGTCATAGTATAGTTGTGACTCGTTTGTACTTTTTATAATAATGCGACGATATCTCGTTGTAGGAATGTAACCATAATCTCTAAACATTATATTAAAACATTGTGTTCCGAAAAAAGTCATTACTTTTGGTAAAATGTTAGTAAATTATAGTTTAAACGATAGGCACAAAACTTTTGTGACTATTCAATTATGCGTAACTTGTCTTATTTTTCAAATGTAAACAAACAAGAAAAACGGCTCTGATCAAGATACAATATATCACTGAAAAAAAAGCTGGAAATTGACATTTGACAATCTATGTAATGAGATCGACATCTCACCGTCGTACGAAAGTGTAATAAATATTCAATGCAAAGTGCATGCTGCAATATTCGACGAACGAAGTAAATCTTTACGCGCGTTCTGTTTTCTTGCGAAGATGAATCGATTTATTTGTTCTCGCGTGATCTTCGAATAAAGGAAAATAAACGACGTAACTTAAGAAAAAAAAAAAAAAAAAAAAAANTTTGAAAAAAAGAAAAAAAAAAACGGAAAATAAAAAAAAAAAAAAAAAAAAAAAAAAAAAGAAATATGAGAAAAATAACAAATTTAACTCGTTCAATTTCGGGCAAAATTCCGGGAAAAACCATCGCAAGAAATTGAAGTACTTCTCACGGTTGAAATTCCTCCTCGAAGCGTGTAAACGACGCCCTTAATCGGCACGAGGAGCGAGGAATCGAAGCGGAGCCACGTAGCTCTCGGCGGCGGGAATTTACAGTTGCGGAGGGATGGCCGGCGCGAGGAGAGACGATCGCCCGTGGCCACGTTCGACAATGGTCGTCGGAGAGTACCGGTCAGACCGGCTCTCTCGGAGCTCTCCGCTGCCGCTTACGGGAGGTCTGAGCGCGCGAGCAGTGCACACTGGGCTCTCTTGTTCGTCTTTTATTTCCCCTGTCGTTGCCGTCGGGCTGCTCGCCGCTCGCCGCGATGGAAACGAGAGATGAGAACAAAGAAATCTCGGCTGCTCGACTCTCTCTAAGTTTCACGGCCCTCCGCGTCGTCAGCAAAAACCGACAAAAAAAAAGAGAGAGAGAGAGAGAGAGAGAGAGAGAGAAAAGATGGAGACGACGTCGAACCCTGTAAATGTCTAATCGCGGAATTCCTCTAGCGCTGGCAATTCCATCCGGCAGGCTCCTGAGAGAGCGTTCGATCGCGAAACTGGGACAGGAGTGTTCGTTCCACTTCCATCGTCGAAAGCGAGCACCGACGACCGGGATTGTCGCGATCGTCCCACGAGTGCATCTCTCGCTCCGCGCGTTTTAAAGCCGGAGCGAAGATTTCGCCAAGTGCCGGAATCGATCGGGATTGCGGTCGAGTTTTGAACTCGACCACCCTCATCGCGCGTTTTCTGGTTTCCCGTTTTTCTCAATTAGTTTTGCCGCGGCGCGAGAAGACCAATCGAACAACGACACGTCTTCAATGGCGGAAGTTTTCGTTCTCGGATGAATAAACAAAGAAACCGATCGACGATTTTTGGAGCGACAGAAGTCCCACCATTTATGCGGCACTTTTCTACGCGGTGAATTACAACGCTATCTATGCTTTTGGTACTTTTTTATACACGAGTTGTAGACATTGTTTCAAAACGTTCCACAACGAGCCTTGAAATTTCAACGAGAGATTTAAACGTTGCAGCGAATGTCAGCAAATGGCAAAAAATAGATTTGGGATCATCCGGTAAAATAAACATTAACAAATGAACCGAAACAATGAAGTCGAGCTTGCAAATATTTCAAGTGACGAGGACAACGAGTTTGTGCCAATTAAATAGAAAAGGTTGATTGTTTCGAATTACAGTAGCGATCGTGACATCGAATAAAATTCACTCTTGTAAATTTGAAATATCATTATTATTTTTCGCGTCAACCTGTGACAAATAAATGTGTATTTCTATAACACATACCCAGCTTTCTTTCCAATATTTTCTTTTGTACCGACAGACTCTATTTATCTTTTTCTTTCACGTGAAACGAATCCACGTAAACGAAAGGATCGTCGATAATTGTCATCGGTGTTGGTTTTAATAAAATGGAAGTTGGAAGAAGGAGAAGTCTTCGTTGTGGCCGGAGGCGATTCTACAAAGAAATTACAAGGAAGAATAAATAATAAAGATCGAACCGCGAGGTACGGTGAATCGAAAATCTCGCGTCATCGATCATTTGTGGATGCAGCGTGCCGGTTGAAAGTTCGGTCACGAGTTATCGAAGGACGAGAGTGTAAAAAAAGGCTGGCTCGATCGTAACCGGTGGTGGCTTAGCATTACTTAAGTCTCCAGGAAGAACATAAGCGATTATATCCACCTAGTAATCCCCCGTAATCCTCGGTTCCATAAAGCAGGATGCTGGCGCTTGCGCGGCGTGTACACCTATAATAAACTCCTCGTCAGCCGCTGAATATTCCAGACTGTCCTACATAAGTTGCGGAACATCCTTGCAGTGTTTCAAGAACGCATAGCCAGGGAGTAATTCGTTCTCCCTTTTTTCTTTTCATTTTCTCCAGGAAACTTTGAGCGCTCCGTGTTCTCTCGGATAAAGACGCGGTTCTCTCTATTCTAAAATGTGCAAATATTGGTCGATTAATGTTATTTATTCTGCATTTAGCCTCGCCTTTTCAAGTTACGTTTCTCGCGTGCCTCGGTCATTAACGTTCGTTTTTTAATAACCGCCAACGGAACTAAAGAAGAGGAGGAATTCTACATCGTGTACCCACTTTATCGTTGCTCTTTAATTAACTCCAGTCAACTCAATACCTACAAAGTATAAAACACCGACGTACGAGGACATCCTCGCGATCAATTCGAGCACGATCTACGATTTTTTTCAATGAAATGGAAGAGATTTGCGGTCGATGACGCGATGAGCGTCACCTATTGAGAACTCTGAATCGAACAGAAGCGAGTCTCGCTGCAGTTTCGAACCAGAGGGGGTTAAGCGGCGGTCCGGTCGCGTCGGCCGGAAATCGGGATTCGCGGCGAAAGATTCACGGGAACGATGACTTTCGAGAGAAAGGGAGGATCAGCCGTGGATGAGTGGCGAAGACTTTCCATTCCATCCTCCTCCGTGCCTCCTTCTTCGTTCCTCTTCGTTCCTTTTTCTTCGTGTGCGCGCGCGATAACCGGTTCGGCGGCGAGAACTACAGCGCGCGAGTAAAAATGGATAAAAACGTGGATGGATGGATGGATGGACGGACGGACGGATACCTGGAAGAAGCGAGAAAAAGTGTGGAAGACGAGGGAGAAAGAGATGCGATGTGGCGATAGAGTGGAAAACAGAGATGCTGATGTGATGGAGTGGCTGGTATGGCCGACGAGCATACACACCACACACATACACATACACACACATAGTCGCATACTCGAGGAAACGATCTCCTGGGGAGGACGACAGAGGGCAACACAGAGGAGAACACCGCATCTTCACGCCGCGGTGTACGTACAAGCTGTAGGTCGTCCGTTTAAGGAAGACCCAGAAAACGTGAAAGATAAGGGAGGAACGTCGTGAATACAGATGGACCGTCGGATAAGGTGACTCGTTTGCTTTACGAACCCTCGGATGTCTCCTTCGCCTATCGCCTTGTCACAGCTTCGCTTCGCTTTTGCCTGTCGCCCTGTTTACGATATTCCACCCCTTTTTCGTGAATGCAGAAACAACCTCGTGATAGCGCCTGGGTCCACTATGTGATAAGAACGACCGCTCGGTTCGTTCCATTGCCCTACGTGACTCCGGGCGAAACGTTTCTTTTTTTTTTTTTTTTTCTCCCGGTATACCCGCGTCTTTTTCCATCTGACGTCTATGAATACGCTGCTCGTAGGTTTTTATCGGGTCAAGATATTCTCGTAAAATCTCGGTACCCGAATCGAGATGAAAAGAGACAACTGTGGGTCGAGATAATAAAAATAATAAGAGGTCAGTGAGGCTCGAATTCCATCTCTCGATGGAAGATATTGACGATCTGGAAATTGACGAAGGATTGCAGACATTAAAACGATTCGTTTTTCTATATATTCGTTTAGAAACTTGATGTGACGAGCAATAGACCCTGTCCGAAGACAATGGAGTGACAAAATTATCACTCAGATTATATTTCTGGAATATCGCGAAACAACGAACTGACGACGTGTGATAAAACGTCGCATCGTGCGCCAAATTTCAATTGGACGACGTTCGAAGATGTTCTTTTGTGTCGCAGGATCGCCTGGTCGGTAGAAACTGGTCGCAGGTGGGATTTAGATCGGCGAGTCACGCGATCGGCTCCCGGGATCCGGGATATCTAGAACGCGGTAGATCCTGAGACACACGCGGGCCGATGCGCGTCGCGGATCTCGGCCGAGCGTGTAAATCTGCCGAGCGCGGCCTCCGCGATGGCAGAAGGCGAAACTGATAACCGCGGACCACGCGAGTAAATCAACGGCTATGACGTCGAAAAGGGTTAGCCGCGTGGAATTCCATTTCTACGGGCGATATCGTCGCTGCGTTTATATCACGCCGGCTGGAGGAACGGTCGAAGTTAATCACCGGCTGCTATACCGAAGCGAAAAGGTACGAGCCCCGCCAGTCGAACAATGCTCGCCCGTCGCCGCGGCAAGATTGAAACTCTCCTCGAGCTGCGGGGCCGATTCCCTCTGCTGTGAATGCTCCGTTGGACCTTTTCCCAGCGAGATTTTGCCAATTTCGCGCCGTGGTCACTTGCGCGTTTGCTCCTTGGAATGGAATTTTTATAATCGAACTTTAAATTGAAATTTATTTCGCCTATAAATATTCATAAATATCCTAGATACTTTAACTACAGTTTTAATATTTTTGGACATTTCATACGTATATTCACGTTTTATACCGCGTGTTTCTTGCAATTTTAGATTCTTCCAGAAATCCGTAGTTTATTTATTATGAGTTTTGGACAGCTGATCGCATTTGGAAGAATTACATTTCTGAAAAGAGTGGAGAGTTTCTTTTAAATAAATAAGATTTAGATAAATTGTACGGTGATGCTGCGGATTTGAATTTTTTAATTGAAACGAAATTACCATTCTCGAACGAGGTTTTATTGTAATACATTTTTTTTTAATAATTTGACGGTTGATTACATTTGGAAGAAATACATTTCAGAAAAGATGGAAATTAAAAAAAAAAATTTTTTTACGAATTTTCAAATTGAAACGAAGTTGGAAGATTTTATTGCAATATATTATATTTATTGCTTTTGTAGTTTTAGAGACGGAAGAAATCACAATACGTGCGCAACATACTTTAGACTTTTTTCTTTTTTTTTAACTATAACGACGTAATACCACATATTTTATGAACAATGGAATTAAAAAGGCTACGTTGGAATGTTTTATCGGTTCTCGAAAATATAAATGAGATGATAAAATAATCTCTTGAAATCAAAAGCTCTGGACTATTTTCTTAATTTAACATTATTTAATATTTTACTTCTGTCGCTGTTAATCTGAAAACTAGGTATGTTTCTACATTGCAGCGCAGATCTCACGGACGTAGATATATTTTTGTTCACGTAGCTTTATAAACGGAAATCTTGTCCTTGATATTTATCTTGCAACACGAGCATTGTTCCCGTTTTTAATGAGTTTATTTGTATACGAGGATAAGAATTTCAGTTTTAATCTAAAATAAGCCGTGTAACGCCAGCGTATTATACGAAAAAGGATAAATCCAGAGGAACAAAACTTACAATTTACATGGCGAAATATGGTTCGAGATATTGCTGTATAAATTGCGCCCCCTTCGGATCGAAGTAACGTTTCGCGGCGCGTAAGTGTTCGTTCTTACGACAAGAATTTCCATTTTTCTAATAACGGAAGGTTAAGTTAAGCGCCGGGTGGTTTCAAGTATGATTCAGAAAAAAGAAAGAGAAAAAAATTTATGTAACGCGTATTTTTCTTGAGAAGTTGCGTTACATCATCGCTCGAAGGGGAAAAAATTTTCTGCCCTCTCTCTGAGAGCGAATCCTCGTACAGAAGATATCAAGAATCAAGAATCTTCCCTTCCCTCGAAAGGTCGCGGCTAATTATGACGAATCGGTCATTGGTCGACGTGACAGAAAGAAAATGAGCGATCCGACAAAGAGAGAAAGAGTGAGAAAAATGAGAAAGAAAAGGAAGAAGAAGAAAAAAAGGAAGAGTCGTGGGCGGCTGGCTGATGGGCTCTACTTGGAAGTCCCGAGACGCGCGGCATAGTGCTCTTCCAGAGCAAATCTTATTCGAGCAAGATTAATTCCCTTGTTCCTCTCTCCACCCGGTCGAATCGCCAGTACGTGCTCGCGCTCGAGAGGAAGACGAGGAAGAACTTCGAGGAAGAGAAGAAGAAGAAGAAGAAGAAGAAGAAGAAAACGGCGAACAAAAGGGAAGAAGAAGAAAAAACACAGAGAAAGAAGGGTGGAATCGAAGAAGAGATTGCCTCTTACTAATAATCATTCACAGCCCATTACCACCAGTGACTCATCGGTCGCGCGGAAGACGCGGAACGGAACGTCGAGCGGCGCCCGACTAAATCATCGAAATCTCGTTCCCTTTCTCTTCAACCCTGTAATACGTACGGAGAGAGAGAGAACGAGAGAGAGAGAGAATTCTGCGGGACGAGGGTTGGCAGGATATGAGAGTCGTTGGATGAATATATCCAGGACCGCGAAGAAGACGCTGGTCGTCGATTCGATTCGATTCGATTCGAATCGAGTCGAGTCGAGTCGAGTCGAGTCGAGTCGAGTCCGGCGCGCATCAAACAATGCTCGCAATTACGGTGCGGCCGGGAACAGCGTCGCTGTTCGGTCACCCCGACGCCTGTCGACAATGCCTGGCAAATGTACCGTCTCATTTGCCAATATTGTCCCACTTTTGTGTCTCCGTTGGCCGGTGTGCGTGCGTGCATGCACGGGTTTGGCCACCGATCGATCCCGACTTTTGTACCCGGAATGACAATGGGGGGTGGTGGAGGAGGAGGCTGTGCACGCTCCACCGGCCAAGGGAACAGGCGTGAATATGGATCTCCGCCGGACATTTTTTTTTTTTCTTTTTTCTTCTCGTAACGCGAGTCTTAGTGCTTTCGCCAGAGGGTGATGGCGATTCAATGGAAGTTCTTTTGGAAACAGACGATTGGCTGAAACGCGTTGAATGTTGAACGTGTGGTATTGATTTTCCGATGGGGTGATCTTGGATTTGGTTTGGTTGAATTTTTCATTTATAAGCTTAGATAGTTGATTCAGATAGTTGTACTCTGTGTCTGTATAGAATGTGCAAAGTATTTGATAATTAATTATGTCCAACGTGTGAATTTAATTATATTCAAGTACGAATTTAAATGTACGTCTTGATAGAAACATTTGGAAATGCAGGTTCGCCAACTTGACTTGCCCGATTTCAAAAACTGACGATTTCTGGCTTCTTCATTGCGCGAAAGTCTCTTCCTTATTAATCCGAGGTGAAACTAAAAGCAGAAAATATTTCCTTAAAATAAAATATTTTTTTAATTTCCTGGTAACGTTAATTTTTCAAACAAAAATCTAACCTTGGATTTCTAAGAGATTAAACAGTTCCGAAATTGCGATAGATTAAGAAAGATCTTTTATCACAATAACTTCTTGTCATTCGTACAAATATTCCACCATCGAATGGAAAAAATAGAAACAGCTCGTTTCAATGATTAAAGTATATTATATATTTTTAATGTGCGATTACTCCAATACGTCAATAGAATACCATACATGTCCGGCACTCGTAATGAAAATTACGGTTAAAATCATCCGCTTCGCGTTATTTTATCACGATCGTTCCACAAGTAACACACGAATCACGTCGCCGGCTTTCCCATTAACCTTCGGAAACTACGCTCTGAAGGTTGTACGTCGAAAGGTTCCCGAGATCAGGCGCGAGACAAGTTGCTAAATTACCATTCGGCCGTCTGTTCTTCAAACTGCGTCTAATATTCCTTCATCTTGGTCGCTTGCTTGCTTACTCGCTCGCGAGCTACGATCAAAGACGAAATTTCGCGACGACTCGCGCTGACTGTGTCGCGCGAAAGGTTGCGTCGCGCGCGTTCCTTCCGCTTTCGAAATCTGCTGGTGCAAGGCCGCCCGCTCCTGAACTTGCCGCGCGCTGGAAAAGAATCGACGAGAGTCTCGCAGTTTACGAGATTACGAAACTTCGGCTGGCATTCAGCCGAGGTTCGAGGTTCGCGATGGTTGCCGCCCCGCCTTTCGTCGAATGGTGCACGCGTGGATGTAACTTCCCTCAGGACGATAAGATCGAGCGTAGTAACGCGTGAACACGTCGCAATATATATTCCCGTTGCGTACTCTCTACAAATAACGATGAGAGCCGCGTGCTGCACGCGTAACTGCACGACGCCGGCAGACTTACACACGCCAAAAAGGGGGGAGAAGAGAAATCATAGAAACGTTATCACGTCAGTTCTCTCCGGCGAACGATGAAATACTCGTCGGTTCCTGTTCGTTCCGCCATCGTACACAGTTCCGTAGTTTCTGTTTCTACGTCTACACAGGATGTTTCGAAAGCGGTCTCCTAAACTTTACGGGTGCGTTCCGCGCTCGCCTTTAAAGAGACGACGGTCGTACGCACGCCACGTATGCACGTTTGAACACGATTTCCCTTTTGCTTTCGTGTCGTTATCTCTCGACTCGGAGTTTTCTGAGAATGGAGTATCCTTGTTTTACCTCCCCCTTGTACGTTGAAATCTGGACGACACGCGTTCTCAGATCGAGCAGATAGAAATATTTGTCTTGTTACTTGCGCGTGTCCTGTTTTATTCGGAGCCTCGAGTCCCCGGAAACGAGCCTCACTTTGTCTTCCTATACGATTTTCATTGCCATTGTCTCAGTTGACGTATCCTAATTGAAATTGGACGATTTCATCGACTTTCTCACTTTTTATTTTCGAAATTTCCTGAATTTTTCGTACATCTGATACAACGAGTACGTATCTTTAATTTCACGAAAAAAAAACAAGCATCGAGAAATGATGCAAAATTTACAATAGCAGGAGTCAGAAAGTTTTGGTGATCCACCTATCTCACAAAAATTATCGATCTCACCGAGAAGACTTAAAAAAAAAAAATTCATCAGAACATGGAAATATCCAGACAGTATATTCTCGTCATTGTGCCAGAATTTAGGCGCCAAGTGGAAACAACTATCAAGAAATGATGCAAAATTCACAATAGCAGGAGTCAGAAAGGTTTGGTCATCCGCTACTTAACCTGTCCCAAATAAAAATTATCGATCGAACCGAGAAGACTTAAAAAACAAAAATTACTTGAAGAGAAATATTCATCAGAACATGGAAATATTTCCAGACAGTAAATTAAATTCTCGTCGTTGTGCCGGAATTTAGACGCCAAGTGGAAACAAGCATCGAGAAATGATGCAAAATTCACAATAGTAGGAGTCAGAAAGGTTTGGTCATCCGCTGCTTAACCTGTCCCAAATAAAAATTATCGATCGAACCGAGAAGACTTAAAAAAAGAAGTTACTTGAAGAGAAATATTCATCAGAACATGAAAATATTTCCAGACAGTATATTCTCGTCGTTGTGTCGGAATTTAGACGCCAAGTGGAACGGTCGGTTGAAAATTCGGGCGTTCCACTTTTGGCAGGCAACCTCGGAGCGAGTTCGCGTGGCACGCGAAGAAGAGGAAGGCTTTCGCCTCGTCGAGGCACCGCCGTTTACGGTCCATTAATATCACTTTAGAAAGTGGGAGTGTAGTCGGACGAAAGGCAATCCGTTTTCATCCGCTGGTCGTCGTATTCTCGATGTAGAGACGGGGCCCGGCTACGCTAGAAAGGAAGGACGTAAAAGGGAAAGAAGTTCGCTTTGCGCGAACAGGAACCTTGGCTCTCCGTGCAACGGATGCAATAATTAAGGTAGACACTCGCGAGGGACTCGAGGGCGGGAAAGAGCGTAGAGTGTGCTCGCCGGACGCGTAAAGATGGAGCACGCCCCCTTAATACCGAGATTATAGAAACCATTAATTTACGTCACATTACGCCGTCCGTGTACGGATTTCACTGGTGCCACCGGTGGTGTAGGGTCTCCGCCGAGCCGGTATACACTCTAATTTGTTCGCCACGTCGTTATCGTTACGCTAGTTTCCTGCTCCCTTTCCTGCTGCGCCCAGAGTTTTCGGTGCCCTCGATGAAATGCAGTTCCTTCTCCCCCGTCTCCGTCTTCTTTGATTTACGATCTGCGACTGTGAATTTTCGTTTCCATTCTCATCTCTTTGGGAAATTTTTTCATTAATTTTCATTAGGTTTGACAAGAGACCGAGTCGAGTCGAGTCACTCGATCTTTGTTTTATTTCAAATTTTCCATCGTCAACTTTTTTACTTTTTTAAAGTATAAAAATGGAATTAAACGTTTTGAATGGAGTTATTTAGATAATTAGGTAAAAGATGTAGAAAGAGGCTGTAATTAGGTAATAAGAATCTACATTTTCTTTTTTGTCGTACGTCGTATCGGTAATATGCATACTTTCGCCGAGAAGTGAACCGTTATTTAAATACTGAATTGCTCTGTTAACGGCAGTGGATTTAATGAGAGATCGAGGATCAAGGCTAACGAGTGCAAGCGGAATCTTGATCGCGATAACGCAATTTTCCCATTGCAAATGTGATGAATGGCTACGCCAACTCCAAGTTATTAAGCAATTTAATCGCGCCGCTCTTCTTAATGATTCCCCATCTTTCACTGTGTTTATAAAGCAGAATTAATTCGGCGTAATTCGTCATTTCTTCGGGCGTCAGGAGTGATTGAATTGCCTCAGTTTGGAAAGCGTATCGTTGCCGATGACCGTCACTTTGAGAGCGGTTGCTTCCACGTGGATATCGAGCTAATGGATAAGATTAAAATCACTTTGGATTCAACAAATGTAGCAAATTTTTTAACAAATTTATTTGCACTCCTGTCTAATCAGATACAGGTACGATAAATTCAAGTTTGATAAAATTAAAACTAACTATACGTGCAAATACTTTTTATTCCCACTGTAGATTAGACATCGAACGTTTTCATTGAAAACGAGAAACTCATAAATAAATATTTTTCGCTCGAATAAAATCCGCCTGATTCTTTTTCATTCACACCTTGCGTTCTCGCAAGTAATACGCGCAGGAGATACATTCTCATTCCATGAAAGATTAAGCGCTGAAATACCCGACTATTCTGTATTCATCCCGTAGCCTCGGTTTTCTTATCTAAACTCGGAGGGATCACCGCGGCGATGATCCGCGGCGGAACGTCGCCGCTCGTTATCTCAAAAGTTAATCACCGATCGCGCGCGATCCGGATAGGCCAGTTACACCGTGGAGTTAATGCGAAGTGAAATTAATGGGATCGAGAGCCTGGCGTGGTATCGTGCCAAGGAAACCTCGTCGTAATCCGTCAGCTTATTACGGTAGAACGAGTAAAGCGACGTCGCTGCGTGCGTATGCAACAGCCCTCCCCTTTGGACTTTGCAACACCAGCACCGCCGGGCACCAGCAGCATGCGCCAGTTTTCCTCGCGGAATTTGGCTTTGATACGTTCCTCCGCGAAGAACTACAAGTTCCATCGCGACTGGCCTATCGGAGATTATTGTCCTGCGTCCTCTATTTTCATCGGTTCTCGCGGGGTCGATAAGAGATTGGTCTTCTTTCGCGCGCAGGCTGGACAATCGTCGAGAGATGGAGATTTAACAAGCTTTCTATTAATCGTGTGTTGTCACTGAATTTGGAGACGTTTGCAAGTGCAACTAAAAAAACGAAACTCGAATGCAAATGGTTGTTTTGATAAGTTTCTAATAGATCAGTAGTGCTATAATTAATTCAGATTGTGCATTTATTCGCACGTATAAATGCGAAAAGTATTGTCACTAAATTCGAGATGTTCGTGCAATATCAGACAAATGCAAGTGAAAAAAACGAAACTCGAATAGAAATGGCTGTTTTGACGAGTTTCCTCTAATAAATTAAATAATTGACTAGTGTTGTAATTAATTTAGATTGTGCATTTATTCGCACGTATAAATGCGAAAAGTTGTCACTAAATTCGAGATGTTCGTGCAATACCAGACAAATGCAAGTGAAAAAAATGAAACTCGAATAGAAATGGTTGTTTTGATGAGTTTCCTCTAATAAATTAAATAATTGACTAGTGTTGTAATTAATTTATTCGCACGTATAAATGCGAAAAGTTGCCGCTAAATTCGAGATTTTCGTGCAAGATCAGATTCTCATAAATGGAACTAAAAGAATAAAACTCGAATAGAGATGGTTGTTTCGATGAGTTTCCTCTAATAGATTAGATCATTTGCTAGTATTATAATTAATTTAGAATGTACATTTACTCATATAGACACGAGAAGTTGTCACTGGAATTGGAGACGTTTGCGCAAAATTAGATATCTATAAATGCTAAAAATTAGATATCTATAAATATTGTCACAAATATTTTCCTTCAGAAAAATTTCTCGCGTGAATAAATTTTCTATAAATGCGGTAGTCCACACGTACGAGTAAAGTTTAGTATCGAAGAGCAATTCGCGTCGCTGTTGTGATTTCGCATTTTGCTGCGCACTCAGTAGATTTATATTTCTAACGACTCGACGCACGCGATCCCGTTCGTATTAAAAAATATAAAACTGATAGGCCGCGCTATGCGCACGTAATCGTGCTTTGCATCGCTACTACGCAGCTTAAGATTTCAAATTTATTCGCATTTCTTTTTTACCTCCCTACCGTGAGTTTATTTCGATCTTCGAATTGCAGCGAGTAAGTATCGAACATTCGCAGCGAAAATTTCGACAAAATCCGACACCTCGAGAATTCATCCTTCGATAATATACGGTACAAGATAAATTTCCAAGGAAAACCTTAAGTAAACCGTGAAACACGAATGAGATTTTCTGATTGGTTACACGATTCTGTTGTACGGCGAAGAAACTAAATGCTCTTCGCATTGTGCTCGGACGGTTAAAAATCGCTGTTCGACGTACTTACTTCCCGATGGACGATCCTTGTTATCCTGGTTCGCCTGGCGCTTGAAACTTTTTACTCGGACGTTTATGGATTTTTCGCGGAATTATTCATAATTCTGTTCGCGAGCTGAAGAACTCCTCGAAGAAGAGGCTGTCGATATCGATCAAGTCGCGCGGCAAAAGTTTGTCGAACTGGAAGTTCGTATCCCGGATAATACAAATGACACTTGTTCCGAATACGTTTCATCCGAATCTCGTATTTTATCATTTTGAACGTTCGTTTTTCGAACACGCAGAAAGATATCGATCTTTTATCGCAAAAAGGTAGATTAGAAATCGAGGACGATTTCCTTCAAATGGCAATTACGGATCGATTCTGCACGAATAGCTAACTATCCAAGACGTTTCGACTTTTCATTATTCGATTCGGTTAAAATGTTGCTATTTATATTAAAAAGAGAACGTCGTTACGATTTAACTTAACCTACGTTCGATTTAGAAACTTCGACGCAAATTCAACAGAGCGAAATTCAAAAAATGAAGCGAAAATTTTGCTCAAAGCACGGAAAGTTCGAAACTTTGGAATTTCAAGGAACGAGGTAATACAAAATCGAATGGGATCGTTAGCGTCGTTTATTGCACGACGCAACAACAATTGACGTTCGTTGGAAGCGTACTAGCTTTCGGCGGAAAATATTCCCCACTAAACGTACGCAACTATTGGGCCATAAAAATCCCCAAGGGTTGTCGAAGCGATTTCCGACTCCTTCGGATGGGTGAAACTATAGCGTTGCTGTGATAAACAAAAAGAGAGAGAGAGAGAAAGAGTGAGTGGCAATTTTGTCGCGCAGACTAGCGGTCGATTCTCACGAAGGTGTCCGGCGAGAATCCATACACGGTGTATCCGGTAAACGTGTTATCCATAAAAGTCAATGGCCGGACGTTCTTCTCGCGCTGTTGTCTCTCGCAAATGCCAGATAAATGGCTCTCCAGGGTTTCGACGACACCAACTAATACCCACCTCGTGTTCTCTCCTGCTCTTCGCCTGTCCCTAGCGTGCAAAAGCGTATGTACGTGGTGCTACATCTCCTTCTAGAGGTATACACGAGGCGCGCGCGTGTGTGTGTGTTTGCGCGTATATCGGCAGAGGCAGATGGGTCAGTCGATATCAATATAGGAAACTGGACATCGGGGACTAGAACGGGTCTCGTAAGGCAGCCGTGCTCGCTAATATCGAAGGCGGATGACTTATGGCCGGTGTCCCGTGTTCAGCGAGGCCTTTTGACCAGCTTCGCGGAACCAAAGCGTCGACAAAGGTTGCACGAGACCCGTTGCAACCCTTGTCGATGCGTCGCTCGGAGGGACCATGGAATCCGAAGTTGAGGGGTGAGACGAGACGAGCAGAGGAAGCGGCGTGTGACTCACATGCGAATGGAAACGGACACAATAGTGGTAGGTAATTTTATTCGACTCGAGCTCCTCGGCACGCGGGACATATTGAATTCTTGCTGTGGATAGGCGGGAGAACAAGCCACAGCGGCTCGTTGTAATCGTTGCTCGCCCTCTCGCCGCGAAGAGACTGTTTCCTTCCTTCCTTCCTTGGATCAGTCAAGGAGGGATTGTTTAAATTTTTCCTGCTCGTTGGCCTGCGGCGTTCGAAGGAACAACGCTCACGGTTGCTCGGTCTGCGCTACTCGGTGTACTTTCGGTACGCCTTTGTTTAACATCGCGTGAAACATTAACGAATACGGTGCACGCGCGGTAAATTGAAACGCACCGCCGACGAATCCGCGGGCGATTTTTCTCTCGTGGGATCTTTATGTAGGTCGTGCCGCGCGCAGCGAAATTGACTTTTACGGAAGTGTCGTTCTTCACTTAAATTCCTTTGATTCTCAACTGGTTTTCTTTTTTTTTTTTTTTCTGTCAGCAGCTGTCGTCGGGCTGCTTTTGTCGTGTAACAACGTGCTCGTCGGGAATCCCTTTTTTGAAACTGGCACAGGAAAGGAAATTGACACGCACTTGGAGCGACTGAATTAATCAGTTTCAACGTGACGTACAAATGTGATAACGTACGTTCCTTTTTCGGGAACATTGCGTTATCCAATTAAATGTCAATCTTTCAAGAACACACAATTATATTGTACAATTCGACGTTTATTGTAAAGCGCTGCAGTTCGTCCGACTCGTACGATAGCATCGAATTGAATTGGCTTTCGTCTTTGCTTTACTACCGAGTGTCGTTTATAGTCTTCAGGTAGCACTCTTGTTACTTCCAGAGATCTAGAAGGTCCGACGATCCTTCTGCTGCTTCAACATAAATTTGTACTACCGACTTTCTTTACACGACTCCTAAAATTGTTTCGAATTTCGGAAATTTTTTTCTAGGAGATTTGAAACATTGATGACACGTACACGCTGTTGATCGATACGTGTCGTGGGTTAGACTTGGCCCTTTAGGTTCATTCTTAACGGAACGTTTGGGGGAAACGTTTCCACGCGGAATGTAAACTGGTCTCCAGAGGTTTCCGTATTCGGCATGGTCCACGTTTCAACGGGTCATAAATCGTCGCAATGACGCAGAGTGGGACTGCTTCCCTAGGTGTTTGTCACCGTGAACTGTTTTTCCTTTGGACATTATTCGGGGAGTTCTTTCCTGATAGTTTTCGTCCCTTCACGGTACTTTCCTCGAAGCGATATCCGTTTACTGTAACCGTCCCTCTGGAAGTGGCTCTTCCTCGAATTAAAACCTTTGATCCCGGCTTCAGTAAAACTCGAAACTTTTCATTTCGTTTCTTGGGTTATTGTCCTCTGCTTCTCAATTTATTGAGAACTTCTCAATTTATCGAGAGGTTCTTTCTAACGCTGTTAGAAGCGTTAATCGAAAACTGTCATTTATCAGCGCAATAACAAGAAAAAGAAACGGAAATTGTAGCGTTCCGACTTTGATTCAGCTCTTTAAATCTTCTAATCGCAGTACACCAGGATGTTAAGAATACTCTTGACTAATGTCGTATGTCCTTTGGAGTTCGAAGAACCAACTCTGATTCATTTGCACTGTCTTTATTTTACAACAAGCCTGGTGGCTTCTACTTGATTCAGAAAGAACTTGACTTGTCTTAATGACTATAATATCCTTGGCCGAATATTGACTAAAGTCTGTTGAATAATTTTTTGCATTGATTAAAACGTTATAATTCATTGTCTTTGATTTCGTCAAAGTCCTCTTTTATAACAAGCCTCGGATTACTCTTTCTGAAGAGTTGGAACGAAGGATGAAACAGAGGATGTGTTAAGACCAGTCAGAAAGTATGAGGGAAGGTTTCCAAAATTCTTTTGGGGACAGTTGTCTTCTAAAAACTATCCCGTTGCCTGAATAATCCTTTGAGTACGTGTTTATGAGATAACGATCCCTATGACGCCGAAAACCTTGTCACATTTGAGGCTAACTGAAATTTATGGGGCGCCTGAGTCAGTCGAAATTCTGAGTAGCCTGTACCTATGACTTCTAAACACAAATGTTTGGATATTTCTAACTTGCCATGCTGGTGTCATACGCTCTATGACCAGGAACGATAAAGCTGCAATATTAACTGCGATAAAGGCTTGTATGAGAACGTGACTCAGTAAAAAATCAGGAACCACTTTTTCGGTCGTAAGTTACACTTTGTAACACTTTCGTCGATCATTTCCTAAAGATTGTTGAAGAATCATTGGCAATACTTAAAACTTCCGACCAGTCGATATTCAAAATTATATAGTTATTTTATAACTTAGAGATTCGTAGTCTCTGGCAACTCTACCAAAACTAGTTGGTCGAACTAGTTGCCGTCACTGTGACACTAGATTGGAGTAACATTCATGTTACAAGTGGTACGTACCCTTGTACCTCAAAGTTTCAACACAGAGAAAAAGGAACGTGAGACGATAGTGCAATGCTGCGCAAGACTGAACCGTTCAAAGAGTAAACGGTGGCAGTGATCTCTTCGGGGGGGGCAGTGATTTCCAGGACGGATCCCGATGTCACATTCACCGTGGCGCGATTGTCGAGCTTCTGTTTGATAACCGAACTCTGCGGGGACGAGCTCGCAGCGAGATGGCTCCGCGAGGAATTTCTGGGAAGCACTTGGGGGTGTCGTAGATTCGCGTGGCATTCACCGTCTCCGGTTTGAACCGGGGCTATTCTTCCATTGAGAGCCGACTGGGCGTGGAACGAGTCTCGCAGCATCTAAATTACTCGAATTCCAAGAGCCAGATCCGAACGATCCAGCGAGTATCTCGTCGTAGGCTCTCGTCTTTGCACGCTAGGCGACCTCGTGGTATGGCGATCTTCGTTTTCGGAAGGAAAGCCGCGCTCTTCGCGGATCGTTCGCGCGCACCGAGGAAGAGATCTCGATGTTTGTCAAGAGTTCTCGAGAAACGGTGAGTAACAACGGCAATATGGCGACCGTCTCTCCCCCTTAGGTCGCGTTGTCGCAGATCGACGTTCGTTTTATTGACCCCGTGTCGGGGTAAGTCGAACCCCTCGGTCTACCGGCATAACTGGCCGCCCTAATGGCTCTTGATTGAAATCTTGCTGATTTCTGACCTTCCTGCACCGCCTCGGTCAGACGTACGATTCGTTTATTGATCTTGTTGCATTTTACCCGACGCCTGGCCTCTTTCTTTTTTTTTTACACTCGCGCAACTTGTCCCAAATTGCTAATTTTCTACATATGTGAATTTTTAAATGTTGCACGTTAATTGTTTCGCTACTTCCTCGCTGTTGGTCAATGATCGGAATGATCAGGATATAAAAGTTGAACATTTTCAAAAATTTAATTTTTTGATTGTTACAATGATTTCAACGATCAGAAATACAAAACGAGAATGATCAGGATACGGAAGGATACATTTTCAAAATTTACTTATCATTTAAAGTGTATCCAACCCGCGGTTAGATCCTATTCACGTGGCTCGCGTAGTATAACCAAAATTGGAATAATTGAACAAGAATTTTATTATTTGAATAATTTTAACCATAAATAATTATACGTTTTTTTTTTAAATCTAGCGCCAGAGTGACTAATTACGAATAATTATTTAAGAGCCAACGAAATATTTTTTATTTTAGACGGTTGGCATATTTGCTACGCTATTCTCAGAATTGATATCAATATGTTGGCAGTGAACGTGCAAGTGGAATGTATCGAGTCACAGTCAGATGTACAACTCTAGGAAAAATGTATTAAAGTGTCTTTATAAGACTTTTATAAACGACACTTGTCTACAGAAAAATATTCAGCACTTCACGAATATCATGTCACGCAAAAAAATAAAACTTTAGAATAAAAATCTCAGACGAGCATCTTGAAAATATTCTTTGTATTCCCACTACCTGTATCAAACTTTAGATACTGACGAACTGGAGCTCGGTGTTCTCATTAAAAAATTTTCACATTTTCTCAATGTGTATCTCACTATGAAAGTTGGTTCAACATCCTCATAAATAATACAGGTTACAGCATGTGCTTTCAACAAATTCTTGTTGGCCACTGAGGTGATCGAAAAGGTTGTGAACACTCACGATCTAAATCCTTTTTATCCGGCGAGAAAAAAGAAAACGGAAGAAACCAACTCGACTGGAATCAACTCGCTAGGAAGTGGCTTGTCGGCCAGCGTTGCGCGGAGGGTGACGTCCTCGGCCTAGGATATCGCGGCGTGGCTCGCTCGCGCGGGCGAAAAGTTGGAAAATTCCCCCGATCCGACAAAGGGACCGCCGAAGGTTCTCGCGCCGGCTCACGGGGAGTTACGCCGTTGAAATTGAACTTCGCCGACCCTTTGGAGCAGCCGTAGTAACTATCGGAAATTGGACACGCATAGCGTCGCGCGATGTCGGTGCGTGTGCATGTGCGCGCACACGCCGGCGGAAAATGACGGGGGAGAGAGAGAACCCCCGGCGGCCGGCGGCCACTCGTATCTAGCCCGGCAGCGACCGGAAACGCAATTCTGCTGCGTCCGTCAGGCCGAATTCACGGCCGATTTCGAGAAATCAATAACGCTTTAAATCGCGATTAAAATCTTGGCCCACTAGGGCTGGCCGCGCGATTAACGCCGCTGCTTCTTTGCCGCTCGCGTCGCTCGATTTTCGCCTCCAAGTGGACGAAAGTGCCTTCGAACAGAGATAGATAAAGAGAGAGAGAGAGAGAGAGAGAGAGAGAGAGAGAGAGAGAGAGAGAGAGAGATCTACTGCGAAGGGTTGTTTAATTGGTTTTCCATCGAATGGAAATGGTAATGGAAATGGGCGGTGGATGGAAATTTATTAAAACGCGTGCGGGGATCGTTTTTATTTAATTTGTGTTTCTCACGAGGAAATTAATTTCGTTCCGAGAGAGAGAGAGAGGAAGAGAGAGAGGAAGAGAGAGACGAGGAGCGCACAGGATTATTTGTTTGCGTAACTAAAATATTTTTCTTGCTTCTCGCCGCGCCGCGAGAGGATTCGTTTGCTTTGATGCGGCAAATGTTTAGACAAGCGGTGTTTATATTTGTTCCCGGGACTCATGTTTGTTCAAAGTTCAAGGTTTTTTACGTACACCTTTTCCCCAAACGAGATTACACGTGTTTTTAATTCACGTGTTGCCGTTACCACCATCGCTGCTCGCCCAAGGTATACGTTATTTACCTAAGAAGCATTATCTAGGAAAAACGGAGCAAGAGATTTCGAGAGCGAAAGAGAGCCGAGGTTTTAACAGGCCGTTCTACGAAACACTGCGCTCTTTAAGCTCAGAGCACTTAGAAAATCCGCCGATTTTTCTCTGCAGCTCCGAGATGGAGGAAATCGGGGAAACAAAGGATTTGCAACGTACTCGACGTAAGAAATTCGTGCGTTCGCGCGCGCCATCTACGGAGAATAAACGGCCGCTTCCAAGTGGAATTGAAATTCGTTACGGGCAAGATATTCGACGGTGCCAAAATCTACGGACGAGCCAACGACGTGCCAACGAGCACGAGAAACAACTCGTCGAATACCAAAATAGTCCGAAGTTTTACGCGAAGCGGCTCGCGACGTGTCGCTGCAGGGACAGAATTGTGCATCGGGTTGCACCGGGTTTTCTCTACAAGCGAGAGCGAGCAATCGAAATTGCCGGACCGCGAACTTCTGGCTGGGAATGTCGGCCAGCCGCGGGGGATTATTTCCCGCGTTGTCGATTGTTACGTAAATGGAAACTCGCTCCGTAATTATTCCACGAGCGCGATAATTATCGGTCGCCTGACCAAGTTTCGCCGAGGCAAATGGCAATTAACCGTTCCATCGATACTTCTTACATCTTCTTGACACGTTTCGTACCACGAGCGACCTCGTAACTCGTAACACTACGTAATTCTACATTCCCCGTCTGATTCCCCTGCGTATTTTGAAATTGTAGGTCGATGGTCGCCGGTGAAGCGAAAGTATCAATGGGAATTCGTTTATCTTTATAATTATTGCAAATGTTGTTGCTTTGATTCTCTGAAGTAACGTTAATATTCGCGTTATTTTTCTGGAGAAACGTAAAATATACAGACATTTGTGGTCAGAATTTCGATTCTTCTCTGAAAGCGACTATTGTTCCAAGATTTCATTCAAAATCCCGCAAGAATGGTAAATGGTAAATGCTGTTGTAAACGACAATTTGGAATAAGTGGACGTGTGATTGATGCGGAGTGCTGCTAGGAATCTGTTAGTCAAACAAGCCCCCTCGATTGACTGCTTGAGTTTGAACAATGCGAATTACGTTCGCGACCGACCACGAGACATATTGAATCATGCATGGGACATTCTTTTTGCAGGCGGCGACCGTTGAATTATTGCGGTTAGAGAGTGCTCCATTGAGCGAGCTAATCGTCCGGCAAATGGCAGATTCTTTTTCGAGGATCGTCGTCTGAAGTCAGTCTCGCGAAGTCAGACTGCAAGTACGAGGGAATATTCCGAATTTGAAATTCGGTGTCGACACAGTTGCAATTTTTATGAAAGTATCTCACATTTCTGGAAACGATGTACGATAATACCCGAGTGAATTCAATTTTCACTGAGAATTTCATTGAGAAGGAAACTTCGGACCCAATGGCAGCGTATTCAGCTCGTTCGTTTAACGTCTCGTTCTATTCTGACGACTCTAAAAGCAGCGAGACTACACTTGCCTCGAGCCTTACGCGTCCCTATTCGCGTCATTTCGTTCCAGGAATACCTGCGGCCGTCGGCTCGCGGCAGCTTAACCAGAATAAAACAAGCAAAGCGTCACAAATAGAAAGCAGGAAATTTCCGTCGAACGAATTGGCATTCGATTAGGATCGGTCGTAATCAGATTCAGATCGGAATTACCGACGCAGGTACAGTCCGAGCGTCGTTAACTCAAGTAAGTAACTCCGCGAGCTATTTGGCTTCATGAACGAGCTCAAAGGATAACAGAAGGGGTGGGGGCGGTGGAGGAGAGGGGCGCGGAGGTGATTGAATGATCGGCGCAAATGCTCCGGGCAAGGGGCTCGAAATCATCGGTTTCGCGATATGTACGCTCTTGCAGGCGATGCTGGAACCTCGAGGGCCCCGACGCAACGCTCGATACGCGCTTATCGTACAGAGACGGATGCTCCATTATGTCCACATGCTCGACATGCCGCCCGCTTCAATTGAATCGTTCGCCAGATTACCCAATGACGCATAATGCCCGTTACCCTCCACGTCTGTACGCGAGATCCTACACACACACACACACACACACACACACGTACATATGTACACCGTGCACACGCGAACGCACATAGGAGAACGCGCGCACCCTCTCGCTCGCCTCTCTTACCCGATCGTCCTCGTTCTCTTGCACCCTTGTGCAGTTACTGCCCTCCCTTCCTCTGTGCGCGCAGCCTTTTGCCCACCACCACCACCATCACCACCACCATCACCACCACCATAACTACCACCATCATCATCGTCGCCGGTGAACGGGTGCAGGTATGCAGCTTCGCGGACTATTGTGGCCCTCTGAGTAATTCCAGACACGTAAAAGCAATTCTCGGAATCCTCCTCATTGTTATGCAATCACGGCTGCCGGCCAGCGCAAACCGAACGGGATCATAATTTTGTCGAGAAGCCGGTAATGCCGCGGCGACCGTGCCGCTGACGCGCCAAGTGTCCTGTTTCCTTTGACGCACGTAACGTATGCGACGATACGCAGACGAGCACACGCGATCAGGCCAGGCGGGGAGGTTTCTCTCTCTCACTCTCTCTCTCTCTCTTTCTCTTGGTCACGCGGCTGCGTACCTTACTCGCTGGAATTCGCGTCCTCGCCAAACGATCGCTCATACCGGTGACAGGTACAGGGGCAACGCAGCGCCAATCATTTTGCTTTCTTGCGAGATTTGCTTGTTGGGAATTATGGAGAATGTTGAAAATAATTTTGTTGAGGAATTCATTTGTATAATGGTGTGGCCGTCGCCATCTGTTAATATGCGGCGTTAATAAACGTTTGTAGAAGTGGATGTCGTGATCGATGATCTTTTGTTTCGGCAGATGAATAACGTATGTGCGACATGGGCGGACGCTCCACGTGTTTCGGTGTTCCTAATTATATAATAAATATATTGCATATAGCCGTTACTTGAATATAGTATTCTGGATAATACTTAGTTATTTTTCAAATTTAATCGACTCTATTGCAGAGTTACACGAGTTGATCAGCTGACACAGTAAATTCCATGAGTTGGAGTAATATTATCGTCCAGCTAATTTTCTTTTTTTTACAATTCTTTCGTTTTTATAGTTTCCGTATAATTTCTACAATTGTTTTCCTATCATTTTATTCATACTTCGAGCCAACTTCCCGGATCAAGAGATCCGGCGAATAGAAAATTAATAGCAGCGACCGCAGCAACGCGGCAAAGTATACTTGGGAACGCGAGCCAGTTCGTTACACCGTGGCCGGAGTATCCAATCTAAACTGCTAGGGTCCGACGCTTGGGCCTCCAGTTCCACTGGAAGATTTGAGAGTCAGTCCACCAGCGCAAACCGTTTCAACCGTGAAAGTTTTCAAATTATAAATCACTCAATTGCAGGTATTAACCGCGTCTAGCGAGGATACTTCTTAAGAGTGGTAATTTATCACGTTTCGCTAGTTGCTCGGACGATGCTCGAGGCGTTCGTCGGTTTCCAACGGCAATTACATGCACCCTGTTATTCCCGGAGTGCTGTTTCCCCGGAGCAACAGTTACACGGTTGCACGGAATCGTTTCTTCGGTCTTCGCGAGTCGAGCCACGCGCGAGGCATCAAGGCCGGGCGAGTGCTCGAGGCCGGAAAAACTTATCTACGTTTCCTTGAGGAACGATCGCCAGTTTTAAAGCCTCTTGAGATATATCTCGAGTAGGTACATACATCGTGAGAGTATATATATATATCTGAAAACTTCGCAGGAGGAAGCGAAACATCAAGAGTGAGTCGATGTATCCGCTATCGAGTAGGATAAAAACGGCGGGAAATCAAAGGGGCACGGTTTCCGGCTGCGAGAACGTTTGGCTTCGATCGGCGACGAACGTGCTGGCAAAGAGCGGCTGGCACGCGAGACTCGACCGCATCGAACCCCCGATGAACCCCTTCCTTGGAAAAACCATTACGCCGATACTTACTCACTTATCTGCGCTCTCTGTCGAAGAAATATAGCGTGACCGTAAGTCGAACTCCCGATTGACGTAACGATGTCTAGAGTCGCCTATAACATATGTACAAATACTTCGTATATTTTACATACATGTAAATGACAACATACATTATTTATCACATAAATACTAACATACTTTATTTATTATGTACATTTACATAAATAATACTAACGCAGAAATCATCTTTCACTTTCTACGTTGCACACGACACACACAGAGCTTTGTAGGATATGTAGGATATGTATGAGAGAAGGATATGTAGAAAATTCTTCTCTGATCAATTGGCGAGCATATTTGCGATTTCTGTATAGTTGGAGGATTGACTCTAAACTCTGCTATACTCTATAATTACACAATATAATGTACTCTTGTCAAGTATACTTACATTTAGTAATATAATCTAATTATTATTATTACTAATATGATATATCATTAATATTATTAATATTTTGATACATTAATAACATGTTATTAATGTATATTATGATATATTAATAATATGTATATTATGATACATTAATAATATATTAATAATGTATATTATGTATAATATATCATATTATTAATGTATCAAAATATAACAATATGATATATTATTTATTATATATTACTAATACGATATATTGTTATTCTTATCATTATACAATACAATTGTATAGTATTCTGCAATACTTATGTTTCAATTGTATAATTATAATCACACCATCTACACTAAGGTAAGGTTTGGAGCACTAAAATTTCTATCAGTTCCTTTGTTCAAACACGGTTTGATTTTACACGTCTGAGAACGAGGATACGTATACACAGTGCAGCGTCGTATCGTAGCTACAAGATAGAGAAACGCGTGACGGGCGTAGGAGACGCGTAGGTGGGCCCTCGCGCCGCGGTTTAAAGGCAACTTTCGACGAAGCGCGGCTGCCAGGTTCACACTCTCGGGCCACATTGTTTTGCCACGGGAAACTTGCGAGCTATTTAACGCCTTGCTTAAACCGCTCCGTTCTGCCGCAAGAACCTGAAACCCGCGTCGTGTATCCTCCACCTCTTTAGCCACCCTCTTTCAGCTTGGCCCTTGCACTCTCCTAACCCCTCTCTCCCCCCCCCCCCGTTTAGCGAACCTCAAGGCTCTCGCGCTATCGTCCAACTTTCAGCCAACTTCCAGCCTACATATTGTTCCCGTGAGCGTGAAAGGAAGCGGGCCGCCACGAGCTTCCGGCATTAAGCAAAGGCTCGACATGTGCACCGTTCAAAATTTCAAGAAACCGTCTCACCCCCTCGTCGTGTAACGCCGGGATTAAAGACTCTCGTATTCGAAGAGTACGTTAAGGAAGTTGGTATTATCGAAGGAACAATTGAAGGGACAATTTTTTATGAAATATTTGTTTTATCAGGATGATGCAGTAAAGTATTCTTCGTTACTTCTGACGTATTTTTTTTTTTTTTTTTTTGAAGCTTGGCGATTTCTTATATATCTCGAAGTAATTTCTAAATGTCACCTTTGCGTTCAATTAATAGGTCAACAGCGATTAAAGTAAACGTGCTCCGCAAATATTTTCAAGCAATGCTGGAACATTCTGTTTTAATAGAATTTGAACACAGGTAACGGTCGCGGACCATAACGAGTAACCAAACCGTAACACAATAACTCGTCGCTTTCTTTTTCAACTCGTACGATACGACTGGATAGAAATTATTGAGAAGTAATAAATTTATTTATTTGCTTTGCCTATTTTGTTTCACTTAAATATATTCAATGCTATGGAAATATTGTAGTTTTGGGACAAAAAATTCTCGACGTGCGTGGCAAGAGGTTAAAAGAACCAGCTGATGTCAAAGGCCGCAGTTTCTCGGGCGCATTTGAATCTCATACGAAAGCGGAGATTCCCATCGGTCACGGAAGTAGGCTCGAGTTTCAACAGCATCAATTATTCGTCCCACTTTATTCCCTACGTAGGCACGGTTCTCTCGAAATAATTTTATCCGCGGGTACGTTTCAATTTTCATTCCCGTGGCCCCGTTCTCCTGGGTGGGTATCGACTTAACGACGGGTAATACGGCCTCGTGGCCCACGCATTAGACGCATCATTGTCGCGTGGCGAGGGCGAGCGGCAACCTCGAAATTAAACTTTTCCTTTGGAACGAAGTGGGGCGCGATAATGACCGCGTACACGCCTAGGAACACGTAATTGCGTCACGATGACTGTGCCATCGGGCACGGTTTATGGCCGTTGCAACAACTCTCTCTCCGTGGAACGTGTAATTTTACATCGTGAACTGATTGCGCCTCGCACGCCAAAAACAACGATCGTCGTTAGCAGACTGCGGACTTTTGCGCAAATTGATATTTTTTTTCTTTTTTTTTTTTTTCTTGATTGAATTTTTCTATAATTGTTTGCTTCGTTTGGTGACGATTGTGTCTCTGTCGACGACTGATTTAATTTCTGATAAACGATTTAAATTCATTTCTACGTTGCATCGTGAATAATTTAGTCAGAGGTTCGTGGTTTCCCACTAATAACCAGACAGAAACGGCGAATGTAAATTGCGCCAAAACATTACAATTTCTTCTTTCAAGGAAACGTGAATGAAAAGGAGCTGCTAGATTCACATTTCTCAGTGTGGAAGATCGAAAAAACGTACGAAGCTGTCTGGAATAAAATAAAAAGAATGAGAGAATTTAGCGGAATAGCCAAACAGTTAAATTTACCGAGTCCTTCTCATATAATAATTTATATAGTAATTGATTAAACTCATATAGTAATCTATTAGATTTGTCGATCTCGGAAGAGCTCTTGGTAGTTTCAAGCACAACGGTCCTTTCAATTTTAATGTTTATTTACGTTTCTTAATAAAACGTAAATTTTTCAACGTGGAAGATCGAAAGAACATATGTAGGCAGCAAACTATCCGGAACAAAACGAAAAAGAAAGAAAATAGGCAAAATTAAGGTTGGCCGCTAAATTGGAAATTTAACGAGTTCTTTTCTCGTCACTTAGCATCCATCGGAGCTCACCGCTTGTATAAATAAATTCCGAACTCACCGTAGTAATTCCAATTTGTTAATCGATCTCGGAAGAGTTCTTGATAAATTTGTAGTTTAATGGAAATTTTCTCAACTATGGTTTTCAATATTCTATTTTTTTTTTCTTTTTTTTAAGAAAATAGAAATGCTGGATCCTCGATTTGAAAAGATGGAGCTGATGCCCGGAACAAAACGAGAAAAAAGAGAGAGTGTAGCAAAATGGGGAAAATTAGCCGCTAAACTGGAAATTTAACGAGTTTCTTCTCATTACTTAGCCAGCGTCCGTCGCTGGTTGTCTCGTTGATTTATACGTGGCATGGACCACGCCCGGGGTGCACACGGGTCGCATAATATTTACAAGCGACCTTGTACACCCGGCAGCACACGCGTCGTGAGACAATGAGGCCGGCATAAAGGAAGTAAAAGCGCGGGAACGCTGCAATTGAGGTGAATGCGTGCCGCGTGAGATATGCGCGGCTGCGCGAGGCACCGGCCTCGGAAATATATCGCGAATCCCGCGAACGATATTGTTATAACGAATAGTCCTTAACTGGTTCGCCGCTTCGAATTGGAAATCGAAATTAATGGAATCGACACGGCGAGACTGTATTCGGATTCGCTTGATACAACCGCGGTTTCATAATATCCCGGGAAATCGGCGATGAAATGACAAGCCCCGAAACGAACGGATGGAAATTAACAGTTGCGTGAAAGCCAGAAATATGAAAAAAAAAAAAAAAAAAAATTCTGAACACGCGAATCGAGAAATGTCCCATCTGATTTTTGGTGCGTGAATTCTCTAAATATGAAGCTGTCGAAGGTACGTCCGGTGTATGACTGAAAACTGACAGATTTATAAATTTTTAGTTATTAATCTGGGCAAATTTCTAGTTTAGCGGCTATTCCCAATTTTCGTTGTTTCGCTGGCTTATAATTCTTTTAAATATGACATTAAAAAGGAAAAGTAAGAATTAAATGTACAACTTGTTCGACTTTGCCTCGATTTCTTGTTGATTCAGTGACGAAATGAACTTCTTATTAAAGAAACGATAGCGAAATAGGCAAAATTGGGGAAAGCCGGTAAACTAGAAAACTTGCCTTAATTTGCTAACGTAGGAAAAATCGCAATATATAATAATGTCTCGTACTTCGTCGAGGCTTACACGTAAAATAATATCGAATACGTTACTGTGTGCAGAGAGACATTTCTACGGAGAATTTGAAATTCGGCAAGCATTCGATATCGCCGGTTTCATCGGGGAAAATTTCAATGGAAGGCCGCCGGTCACAAAATAATCGCGCGACGATATTTAAAACGCGCGCGGAATGCACCGCGCGTTTTTCGCGGTGAGCCGCGGCCCGGCGGCCCGTTGAAAATGCCATTCAAGAAAAACAGGATTCGAGCCGGTGTAATTGTAGCAAAACAACGTTCTCGTGCGGCCGTGATTTCCGACGATTACCGTTCCGCTTCCATCAACGACGAAAAATCGAGAGATTGCTAGATTAACATTTTATGACGCAGCGTTCATCCAGCGAAGTTTTTTTCCAATCTCTCTCTCTCTCTCTCTCTGCCTTTTCCTCTGACCGAGAGAACCGATCGGCCGCAATTTTTTCCACGGCTCTGTGCTCCACTTTCGTTTCGCTTCGTTTTGTTTTCCGTACTCTGCACGCTTCTCTCTTTCTCTCTCTCTCTCTTTCTCTCTTTCTCTCGGTTTCTCTACACCGTCGCTGGTGTAACGAGCAGCGTGCAGCGATAATTAAAAATTTGATGGATCGCGTGACGGTTGAAAAAGTAATTTGGAAAGATGCAATCAAAACTCTGAATGCGGGTCGCAGCGGGCATAATCGAAAGGGAAATGGCCGTGCGATGCCGCTTCATTACCGACAGATAGATTTTATCGTTTGTTTCGCTTGTTTTAATGGCGTTTGGCCTGCCGATGGAAACGGAGGGAAAAAAAGGAAAAAAGAAATCGGAATGTTTCAGCGATAACTGCTGCGTGTGTCTCTATTTCACCGTGTCGTCTGTCGTTATTCTGCGAATGATTAATCATCGTTTAAATATAGCTTGTCCCTTGCAGAACGCACGAGGGGATTGACTCGACGTAAGAAGTTTTCGGTGATTATCCCCTGCCACATGCCTCGAACCACATCCTCCAACCATTGATCTTTCCTTGTGCACGATCTGACAGTGGCAATAATAGTAACGTCACCGCTGCCCCATTGACGGAAACGTGAGAAACTTGTACTTTTGCCCCCGATTTTACCATTATTCTTATCGTCACCGTGCATTCACAAAGAATGTTCCAATGCTTCACTTTATGAACTCTAAATTAAACTGTAAATTTTCAGCAAAAGATTGGCACGCAATCACGAAATGATTAAAATATTTCTTTTTCTCTTGTTTCAGGTAAGTTTCCCCGTTGATGTTGGAAGCTAGAGACCGATCGAACTGTACAACGAGCAGTTGTGTGAGTACCTGCGTGAAATGTTCAGCGAAATGTTCACCAAACAGAGCCGTTTTTCTTTTTTCGACCGTTTCATTTGTCACCGCTTGTACTTGCCGATTCTCCGGCAATTTTCCTAGGAGAACGAGAAAGAAGTGAAAGATAAAAGAGAAAGATAAAATAGCGGAGTGGTGGAGGGAGGAAACAGCGGACCGATGTAATTTCGCTTTGTCTCGCGCTCATCGGACAATTACACGGAATTGTGCAAAGTGCTTGCATTAAATATTTTAACGAGAATTAATGGATGGCTGTTGCTTGACTGATCGACCCTCTCCTCCGTGAAATAAAGGGAAAAGTTGCGGTTATTGTCATTAACGGATCAGTTACGTTTACGCGTTTAATTCATCCGCGTAATTAATACGCTCAGCAAGTGCGTAACGCCAACGGATGGAAAATGGTTTGATCTTGCAGAAAATGGGGTTTGTCTGGACTTCAGCGTGAAAGCGATGAATAATTTGCCAATCGGAACTACGACTAAACTTACTAAATTTTTCGTCAAATTAACGTTGTTGTATCTGAGTATGTCGAACGTTGTCCTTCTGGCGGTACTTCGTTTTTAATACGAATTATAATATATATTATACCTAACAAATTCAGTTTCGCTCCGCCGTTAATTTCCCACTATAATTACACGTGTTTAATCGAACCAGTCGAATTATTCGTTCCAGAAACAGCAGCTTCCGTTAGAAAGTAGTACAATTTCCGCTGTACCCGGAATATCGCGACTCGTCGTTAAATAATTTCTGCCTTTCGAGTTGTACGAAAATTTCTACTATCCGCTATGTGTGTGTGTGTGTGTGTGTGTTCTGCTATACGTTGTACTCTGTGTTTGTTTTAGAATTAATGCACTGTATTTTCTTTCTGTGCTTTTATTTTATTCTTAAACACCGGAGCTTCCGTATGAATCGGTTGGAATAACATATAACGTAAAAATTGTAGAGCCAGAATTAAAATTTCGCAGTTTATTTCAACGTTTGTTAAAGAATCTGCAATTTCTCTTGTACTGCGCGATATTTTCCCACGGGATGAGTTTACACGGAATTGTTTCTGAACGAACAATTTTTAATTCAATTTATGGTTAAGTTAGGTTCGCGAGAGTTCGGAGACGGAGTGTTTCATTAAACAAGATGGTGTGTCTTCAGGAGTGAATCACCCAGCTAGTCCATGGGACCCCAATTATAATGCCGCGATGTTGTGTTTTGGAAACAATGGCTACCATAATGACTAACAGGCAGCCTGCAGGTATTCGTACTAAACGGCGCATTTCCGTACATTTACGGAAGCAAATGCAATGCGCTCTATTTCCGGAATTACGGGGGATAGCCGTTGCAAGAAATTATATCGATAATGTATGCGTACGAATCGAGGTCGCGGGTGAGAAATAATAACAGGCAATCATTTACAGGTTGATTCACGTAGCTTGCAGAATAAGAAGCTGAAATAACTTTTAAATTATGCGTCTAACGAAAAATTGTTTAATACAAATGTCGTATGGTTTTAAGGGAGGCAAAGTATGGCGTGTCAATTTTTTACATGTGTTGAGGGGGTTTCGAAATTTCCACCTTTATTGTTATAAATTTGCAGTTTATTCTTTTTCAATTGTATCATATATTTTCTTTTCATCATAAACTGAAAGAACATGAAATTCCAAGTAAAAATGTATTGGTTTTAAATCTAATGGTTAAGGAAATATCTTGCGATAATTTGTCTCGAGGATGAAAATATATATGGTCCAATTGGAAATTTCGGAATTGATACACCATATTTTGCCTCCCTTAAAACCATACAAATTTTTCATCAGAACGCATAATTTATAAGTTACTTCAGCTGTACGAGTTACGTGAATCGCTCTATATAGCTCAATTTCATAAATACGTACGCGCACGATACGTTTTAATCGAGCAACGTCAAATATCATGGAACTCGATGGAACTTCAGAACAGTTTAAACGCACGTTAGATCACGTTTTTTTTTTTTTTCAATCTATGCACATGGATTTCTGTTTTTTTTTTTTTTTTTTTTAAATTTTATATACCTATTTTTTTCTAAATACAGTACACGGCCACTCGAAACATAAATGTACAACACCGTGCGGAAAGCGAATCGGAAACTCGCCTCGTTTAAAATGTGTTTGTTCATTTGCTTTTTAGCAAATTTTATCGACATTAACAGCAATTTTAATTGTATATCCAATTAAAGTTCGCATATCGGATTTCACGTTTAGGAGCAAGGGAAGGGAAACGAGATTCAAAATGTTTACAACTGTTGAACCGCGGTTGCCAGGAAAATAAAGCTTCATTGAAAATCCACCGTTTCGAAATACCTTTTCATTTGTAAATCGCGAGTGTTCTCCAGGCCCAGTTACCCTTCGTCCGCGCGCGCACACACACCACCCCCTCCCCCTCCTCCCTCCCTTACTTTTACAACAATTCGTATTGAATTCATTTTGCGAAAATGCAAAATTTATGTCGGCGCGGCCAATCGTTTTTGTCCCCGTGTATTACAATGATTCGGGCTGGAAACGCAAGCTCGTTTGTTTCGTCACGGTATTTATTTCGAAAACGCGAATACGTTTTCAGTTACGTAAGTTTCGGCTCGTTATCGTTCCGAATAATACTGGCACATGGTGATATTGTCGAGAAACGGAAATGTATCGATATCGTTTAACGTGTGAAACAGGGGACAGCGTCGGCGTAGGTACGTTAATGAAGATGAAGTAAAACTCGGAATTGGAAAGATATCGTTCGGATCGACGACGAGTACAGTGGGTAATACAGAAAAACAATGTAGCAAAGTGTTATTAACGGCAATAGACGGCGGTACAATAACCTAAAAGTCAGTTAATTAATTTACGAATTATTCTTTCCGCGTCGAACCGCCACGTCACAGTGACGTTCTTAAAAAAAGAAAAAAAAAAAAAAAAAAAAAAAAACTGTCGAGCTCGAAACGGGTTCGAAAATTCCATTCAACGCCCGTTCGTTGTCCATTTAATAAACCGTGTTTATTACGTGACCACGTACGGGCAACGGGAACACCAGACAGATGAGAGGGAAGAAGGATGGGTTGGAAGAGAGGAAGGGAAAAAGGAGGAAGAACCAACTGGAATAACGAAGCGCGATATTTCGAAACTAGGTTCCACGGGCGTGTACCTATTTGACGCGTCCGCGTCCGTGAGAAAGGGCGGGGGAAAAAAAATAGAGGGGGGATGAATCCAATTCAACTATGGCATCGACTTGTTTTGGTCATCGAAATCCTTTTTTTTTCCTTTCTCTCTCTTTCTCTCTCTCTCTTGCTGCCCTCTCTGCAACGTGTCGCGGCGATGTCCGACAAAAACGGGCAAGTGTAGCGTATAACGAGCGGGGTACACCTCTCTGCTTTTGATTTTTCTTTCTTTATTTTTCTCCTCCCCCTCCCTCTCTCTCTCTCTCTCTCTCTTTTTTTAACGCTAGTACCTTGTCGCGTCGGTATCCGCGGTGACAAGGGAAAGGACACGAGCGGAAAAAACGCGAGCGGTCGATCGACACGCGTCCTACCGTGAAATCGCTTGTTAACTTTCCTTGATACACGGTCGACGCGTCTTCTTTCTTCTCTTTCAAGGGTATCTTCCTTTCGAATAACTTTACTCTAATAGTCTCGCTTTTGTCCGAAAATTCACGAACAGAGGGATGTTTGTCAGACCTCTCGTTCATCGTGAATACAGTCTAAAAACAGTGGTGGATTCGAATGAACTGAGAATGTTGAAGACTTGCAACGTCCGAGAAGCACGATTACGGGACTGGAATGCAGATCGCGTGGGTGGAGGTAGAGTGCACGGTGGAAAGAATGCGGTAAAGAAGATATAGACCTCAGTAAAGACTTTGAAAGAATGCGAATTGCGAGAATGATACGCTGATACGATTTTGTTTGCTAGAGCGAATGTGGTTGCTAGAGCGTGTGTGGACAATAGATGATAATAGAGAACAAAAGAGTAGTTTAAGATTTGAAATGTCGTTGTTCGCGTAATGCTTTTGTTACGAGAATCGACGAAAGATAACGATTTAATAGGTTCACTGTGTGATAGATACACAAATTAAATAACACACACGTGACGTAATAACGTATAATTTTATAACAGAGTTTCTGTAAAGATCATTTATTAGTTTATAATAGACGTACCACAGCGATTTATAGCAAACATATTTAAAGAACATACTGCGAGAATGTGATATTTTTGTACAAGTGCGCTTTGTAAATTACTATCTTTACGAAGTTATTAATATGTTAATCTCGGTAATGATCTTTAATCTGCATACATTAATATATATCATGAAGTTTGTTGTGGAGACTTGTAAAAGAAACGCGATTATCGCGCGAGTTAAGCGCACTTGCACGATTTGCCAAGCGCGTATTTAAACTTTACAACATTATTACGTCTTGAACTAGAAAAGAAAAGCAAGTAGGAATACCGGTCTGGTATTGGGTTCACCAATCGTTTTCCAAGAACCAGTCGTTGTATCAGTTATTTTTTTGTTCAAGTATCCTTGAAGATAGTCTATAGCCTAGCATTAAGAACGGGACAAGTTATAAATAGAAAAACGTAGGGAAAGAACAGTTGTTAAATAAGTTCGCGCATTAATTTCGCAACTATACTTAATATGAAGTTCCAGCCCGGTTAAAACTAGCCTCGCATAATATAATATGCACAATACTTCCAATCAGAATACTATTTCATTCGTATATAGAGCACGCAAGTTAAAACAAATTTGGACGTAGCGTTTCAATTGAGCAGATCTACTCTCCCCTCCCTCTCGACTGGTGTTTAATTCACACGCTCATATTTATTTATCTCTCCGAGATTTGCCGAGTGTATGCCAAATATTTAATTACAAAATATAAACTGGTTGCCGTTCCATTTACACAAATTTATTTACTTTCGAAATTATCGCGAAACTGTTTACCACCGTTTAACAATAAAATCGGATGGGTCGTGAAAAAGGCCACGTAGTATTTATATTCCGATTGTTACTTTCATAAAATTAACATAAATCTGGTCACCGACGCTTCGATGAAAAAAAAAAAAAAAAAAATATCGACGTATCGTAATATAGTAAACGGTGGTATCGCGAAATGAAAAGTGGCCAGCAGAGCGACTGCTCTGTACCTCCGGTCATAGAAGAAGCGCGAGGCTGGTCTATCGCATTTTTCCTTCGTTCTCGGAAAAACGCGGCCTAGTCGCCACCCACGTGTTCCGCTCGCGCACACAAACGCACGTACACACGCGAGGCTGAAACCCACGCGTCGCCTGAATATTCGCGCGATTCGCAATCCCGATAACTCGTTCGCGAATCGTCACGATTTCCCTTCCTGTCCGTTTCCACGCGATCGCGAACTGAACCGCCACTACCACCAGTTCGGTTTCATCGTTTGAATTTGGTCGGCGCGCGGGCTCGTGCCCATGCACCAGCCGTGGAACATCGCTCGGGCGAAATTAACGCGCGCGTTGGCAAATAAGCACGGGGAACACGCGAGGCTGCCGGGTGAGCGTCGCGTTGGCGGCCGCTGTTGCGGTGTGCATTACAGATGTAATTAAGATAACTGAGGTGAGGGCAGCTATGCACAATAGCTGATGTATGCGCCGATGGATCCGCGCAACCGTTGGCCGCTGCCACACACACACACACACGACCGTTGCATAATCGTATCCGAGCGGCTATCCGCAGAAATCTTGACCCCCTCCCCCTCCCGCGTCGTCCATTCTCGCGTCCGGCGATTTCTCTTTGATGTCGATTCGCGAACTCTGCTCTGCGAATTTTTCGCCCCGGCGACTCGCGTACGCCGCGTGTCGGTTCGCCGAGCGGTTCGCGTGCGATCGGTTTCCGATTCGGGTCGATAAAAATCTGGTCGCAAACGGCCCTCGAATCGTAGAAACTGGTAACTGAACAGGGACACGGCAGCGCGATCGGTATCTTTATTCCGAACGTTTGCATCCCTTCGCGTGCGAATGCGCGCCCGCGAAGGTTAATCACCGTGCCCTTTGGGGAATAGATCGTCGAGGCTCGATTGTTCGAGGCGCAATTGTTTTCTGGCTCGAGCCCCGAGAATTGTGAATAATGCAGGGATCCGTGAGCATTCACCGGAGTTGTACTTTTTATTTTTGAAGTGATTTTGGTTGTTGGAAATGGTATCGAGTACCATAGTTGTTGGAAGTAACAATTACCGTGGATTAACTTGGGAATCGAGCTTTCAACCCTTTTCACTTGATACTGTCCTGCATAAAGACATCATGTGTCATACTTAAGTTTATCGAACAGCTAAAATTATAAAATTTTTTTTGTAATTGCTGATCATTGTAATGAAAATTTGACGCTGTATGATATAATATAATATAACGACGTAACAGGAATTTCAAAAGAAAAAATCCTTGAGGATAGAGACAGCCGACGCTCATTATCATCGAATATACTCGTCGAATTGTTATTCGAATGATTCGGGGCAATTCACACAAACTAAACTTCTCATTGCTTCTTACGAAAGTTTATTACGAAAATGGCGGAGGATATTTTTCAGAAAATTGAAATTACGTGTCATTAACTTTTATATACTGTACTTGGTGATTGCTTTGAACGAAGTCACACACTAGAAAAATATAATCAATGAAAATTTCATGCTAGATACCATTCGAACAGCATGATTATTTCCAATTTTGCTATGTAATACTCTTACGTAGCACCGAGTATCTAGTAATTAATAATTTGTATTGATACCCTGTCACGAGCGAAATCTAATCTCTTCTAGTTCTAGGCGTGGTTAATTTTTTTTAAGTCTTTGCAACGTGAGAGGTAGCGTAGTAAAGTACATTACGAAGAATAATGACGATGGTAGCGTTCTCGAGTGTTGTAAAATATCTGCGAACGTGGTTCTATCGAAAAATAAAAAAAAAAAAAAATAAAAAAAAAAAAAGAAGTTCCAAACGATTATACATATGAAACACGCAATTCGTCAAGATATTCGCGGCGCGCACGAAGCAATTCGCTGAAGCAATTTCCCATGGAAGCTAAAGCCTATATCCATCTCGTATAGAATTTTGCACATTAACCTACTCCTGTTGTGCAACTTCTAAAGCTTTCGCGATAGCTCCGCGAAACGTATCCAACCCTCTCCCGGTTACATTTTCAAAATTTATCGAAGGAACGCCCCGACGTTAAATTTTCTCGAATTTTTTCCATCTGTTTGTTTCCACGTTTCTTCTACGTGCGTCACGATCGCTTCACAATTAACAGGACGGATTATATTTTTCACTCTTCGATACTCGACTCGATATTCGAAGGCAATGGACAATTTCCTCGAAATTGCTCCTTATCGCCAGGTGTAATTCAACAGTTTCTCATTGTGCGGAATGCAGTTGGCGGAATGTCCGGGTAAACACGCGTTTTCGAAACATTCACTGCTCGTTCGCGACTCGTCCAATGCGAACGAGTTTGCTCGTGTGATTAATGAAGTCGCGGCGAAACGCGTAAGCGCCGCGAAGCGCCAGCCGAAAGCGCTCAATCAATCTGATTTATGTTTGATCGTGATTAACGTATTCACGGACGCCCGGACGCGCCGGATTTTTACAGCCCGGTGCCTCCCCCTCCCTCCCTCCTCCCCTTGCTCCCTCCACGACGAATCGACTTCATGAAGCGCGGACAAATACGCGAGGCTAATTCGATTTTTCGCCCGTAGCGTCCAACGGCCGAGCGTCTCCTGTTTTCCATTGTAATTTACAAAATTTCTCATTCGCGTTATGAGATTTCGTCGTGCCCGTCGTTCGTTCCATTCTCTCTTTTCCCCCGCTGTTTTTCTTTTTTTCCTATATTTTTCCATGCTTGTAATTTATTTATTGGATGTCCGCGGTTCAATTAATTCGCGGAATTTCACGCCCTTTTACGTATTTCAATTTCTCGCTGCGATCCGATTTTCACGCAACGTCTGCTTTGGATTTCGTTCAAGTCGACGTTCAGCAATATGATTCGTTGAGAATATAAAATTCGATAATTCGGTTTGTACAATGGTTGGGCCGAAGTGAGATAAGAGTACTCTTTGTTGCAACCAAACTGGATCATCTTCCGCTTTTCGTCTCAGCTTCTCTCAGTTTCGTCACGCAAGTATATAAACGCGATTATTTATTATTAATTTCCAATTCTCAAAGTAAATTCCATGAATTCATTTATGAGAAAATGATGTAAACGAATAGCAAATTTCAAAGCAATTATTATTCTCCTTTCTTTTTCTTTGCTTGCTTTTTAAGTTATCAGAATGTTTTAAATCTAAAGACCTTGAGCACCATACGCTTTCAAAAATTTTCAAATTATTAATTTCCAATTCTGAAAGTAAATTCCATGAAATCATTTATGAGAAAATGATGTAAACGATAGCAAATTTCAAAGCAATTATTATTCTCCTTTCTTTTTCTTTGCTTGCTTCTTAAGTTATCAGAATGTTTTAAATCTAAAGACCTTGAGCACCATACGCTTTCAAAAATTTTCAAATTGTTAATTTCCAATTCTGAAAGTAAATCCCATGAAATCATTTATGAGAAAATGATGTAAACGATAGCAAATTCCAAAGCAATTATTATTCTCCTTTCTTTTTCTTTGTTTGCTTCTTAAGTTATCAGAATGTTTTAAATCTAAAGACCTTGAGCACCATACGCTTTCAAAAATTTTCTTCGAAGAAAAAAATGTCTCGATTCATTGTTCGCGTGCAAAGTATCGAAAGCATTCGCCCCCTTTTCTCGATCATCGTGATACCTTTCCCCATTACGTTTATTAGCCTCGTATTTTCCACCACCTGTGAACAGCTAAGATGCCTATAACCATAGTCGAAAATCGGCCTGTTGGCTGCAGTGAACGCGAGCGTCGATAAAAACGACCGTCTAACAGGCTCGAGAAATTGTTACGAGCATTTCGTTTATCAGTCGACGTACACTCTGCACTGTATCTCATTACAGTCCATAGTATCTTCCTTTCGATCAATGTTTTCTCAACTGATCGTACATTCCTTGCGGAATTCCGTACATAATTTTTATTAGATTGAAAATCCCAACTGTCGCTCTCTGCGTGAAAACTCGTGGAAAACGCACGTATCTCCGAAGTATGAAAAGTTTCGTAATTAGAGAGAAACAGCTGAGCACAAGTGATTCTCGTTATTTGAAAGTGAATGAACGAAGCAGGACGAATCGGACTGAATTGACGGCGCAGTCGATTGTTTCGTAGTTTGTGATTTCGCGAGCACGTGCTCGTGAGTCAACGCGTTGCTTCTTCGCGGTTCAATTTTAATAAAACACGCGGCGCCCTTTTTTTTTATTTCTCTCTCGTAGAAGTAAAACGAGGGCGTTTCGTTTAAGGGCGCAGTAACTAGCGCGCGCAGAATTATGAAACAAACTAATAAAGATGAAAAGAAGGGGAGAGAGTATATGATGAAACGGGACTTTTTTTTTGCGTGTGTGTTGGACGTTAAAACGGGTCGCCGATTAAAAATTCGACGGAGCAAAGCCACCGTTTCGCAAACGTTTGAATGCAAACGATCAATCATTCCCGTTTTCTTTTCGGATTTCGTGTGTCTCGCGTGTGTCTATCTGGCCGAGTGAAAAGAAGAGCTCGTTGCAGATTAATCAGATATCGGTGCACCGAACACGGTTCATTAAGCTGGCGAAGGTATCGCAAATTGGATCAACCTTATAAATAGCCCAGCTCGTCTATCTTGAATATTCCTTCGTGAATTTATTTCTGTTCCGCCATCCGAGAAAGAGAGCGAGAGAGAGAGAAGCACGAAACGCTGGAACATTGCCTCGGCTTGTTTGGAAAGACAACAATATGAACTGTAAAATCTCACACGTTATCTCTTGAATAATAACTTCGAATCGAAATTTCTCGCGAAATTTGTGAAACTGTGATTTTTACGCTTCCTTCATCTTTCTCCGATGGCAAACGCAGCCCATTTTGAAGCAGTTGAAAATTTGAAGTCCACGATACGAATGTTCTCCGAGTCTCTGAGTCTATCTACGTTTAGATAGGATTATCGCTGACGGGATCTAGGATTCATCGGGCTTAAGATAAGTGACGCGGAGTTCGCGTGACTCGATATGGTCAATCTCAGATATATTTCACTCGATACGGGTCACCACCGAACCATTCGACTAAATGGAGATGACTGTAGCTCTCTGTTTGCTCCTGTTTAAACAACGTCGAAGCCGGGGATGATTTCGTCGTCTTCGGCTTCGGATCACTCAGGAATCAAGTGTCTGCTATCTGTCTGTACCGGATGTTGTGACCGATATCGGGATTCTACTTGAGAGATTTTGAACCGGAAGATGACAAGAACCATGGGAATCTCGGGAACTTCGAAAGACACCCAACTACTGCTACTAAAATTGTAAATGCTTGTAAATTTTTCAGATCTACGAAGATCTTGAAAACCCTGGAGCCCACGCGATGGGGTTCTAAAAAAATTCGAAGTTTCCACAATTTCGGAATGTTCTGAAATCTTCGATATTCTGGTAATGTTGTTAACCTTGAATCTCCTGGGAAACTCTAGAGATTCCATCTAACACATATTATCTCTTCGATCTTGGAAAACTCTGAACACTTTGAACATTTTAGGTTTTCTCGAAACACTCGAAGATAACCTCAGATAACTTTACGAAAACTCGGAATATCCTTTCAGTGACCTTGGATCCTCCGACGATCGCAAATGCCTTCAATAGTTTTAAAACCGACGACCATCACATCGTTTGAAATTCAACGATCATAGTGCCATATTTTCCACGCCTTGCAAAGGTTCTCTTTTCTTCCGGAACATCGTGTATTACAAGATATACACGAAGATTTTATCATCGGCCAGTATGCAAACTTGCGTGTTTTGCTTCTCCTCTTGTTTCTCTTATTTTCTAAATCGTTTCATGATCGTTTGGTGGTGGTAGTGGCGGGTCTAATTATGCAGGTTAAACCGAGCTTGTCCCATGGACCTAGTTTCCGGAATATCTCGGATTACAGTCGAATCTTTTCGCGTGCAAACACAGTTCGTACTTACCAACTAGACTAGTTTCGAATATTTGTACTGTACCGTCGTGTTCCGCATCTTTCGTACATTTTCCCCTTCTTGAGTCTTATCTGTTAAATTTAAAAAGACTCTCGTCTCGATCGTTTTTCTTCCAATGAGAATTGAAACGTGGA
Source organism: Frieseomelitta varia (assembly GCF_011392965.1). Classification (NCBI taxonomy): domain Eukaryota; kingdom Metazoa; phylum Arthropoda; class Insecta; order Hymenoptera; family Apidae; genus Frieseomelitta; species Frieseomelitta varia. Next base: position 292,873 of record NW_025109084.1, on the reverse strand, counting down.
ATTTCATAGAAACGTTCGTACAGATGGTTACGCGAGGAGAAAGCTGGGGAATGCGGACTAAAATTAAAAATTTTGCAACAATTTAATTTGCGCTTATTTCTAAAGATCGGACTTTAGTACGTGGATGGAATTCTCATTTTTCCTTCAGCATCTAATTTATTCTCGGCTTTGTTAGAAGAACTTTATCTTTCTTTTATCTAATGGTTTAATCATTTTGTCTATTATTGCGAGAATTATCTAAACTATCATTTACTATAATTGGAACATTATGTGTAGCGTGGATAATTAATTAAAAATTTTTATTTTCAATAAAATTATATATATGCATTAATATTTAATGTAGTTTTGCATGTTAAAATTTAATTATGATTCGATCATTGATTAAATTATTTATATATAATTTATTTATATTACGTATAATAGATAAATTATTATGACAGTTCATAATATCTATCTATCTGTAATGGTATAGTTATTTGTGTATTTTACGTACTTTTGAAATAATCGATATCGATGACGCAACAGATTTCTAAATCCATCATTAATAATTTGCCTGCGCTTAATTATGAAACTTCTTCTTAGTTTCTTTCTCACACAGCTGACCGTCATGCTGAAAGTCAGAGAACTGAAACAGTTGAAAATGACGCCATCTGCGTAGATATTGTACGTATTAATAATGAATAAGGCAATACGACGGTAGCAGTTAAAGTCGCGGATTGTCCCTTGCGATCCCTGTGTCGAGGGAGAGCGTGTCAGTTGCGTCGATGATCGAACAGAGTGCCATTATTTTTGCATTTGAACGTGTCACAGCAGACTCGATGCCGCCGTGATAGCAGAATGACGGTTGAAAAGAAAATGCAGGGAATGCGCACTAACGAGAATGCGAATTCATTTTACATGCGTGTAATATCTTTTTAACATCTAGATAGATCGTTTGGTGAGGCATCGTTGAAAGGAACAGCCTCGTCGAAGGAATAGTTTCAAAATGAGAATGAAAATGAAAGAAAGAAAGAGGAAAGAGATTTTCGAAGAGAAATTCGAGCCATCTTTCAGGGTAATACAGGGTGGGTCAAAAATCACCATCAGAAAAAATTTTTTTTCACAATTTAAGTTCAAACGTGATGTTAAATTTAATTAAAAATTAATGAAATTAGTTTTCCCTTATATTTTGATATTTTATTTAAAAAAAAAAGAAAAAATAGGTGGGAAGGAATTTTATATACTCTGTATATTAGATTAGAAATCTGTATATTAGAGTAGAATAATAAATGTTTAGAGAGAAGCCAAGACGAAACGCGCATCTTCGCGATTGTGAAAATAAATTTCTAGAAATTCTTTTCTAATTCCAAGCTTAACCTCTCCCCTTGCCAATAAACGAATTTCCATGGCGTTTAATTAGCAATATCACGGGACGATCAGCGATGAAATTCGTTCGGTCGGAGGCAATATTATTTTCGTTGAAAGAGTCGGACTCGCGAGGGGGTGTCTCGCTAAACAAGGGACAGGTCTGCCCCTCGACTCGCAGGAAGGGGAAGAATATCAGACTGGCTGACGTCGGCTGGCCACTTGAAATGCCTGGCTGTCTGAGACCGAAATTATCGATACCCATCCCTCCCGTTCGAAGATTATTCCGTTGCCGCGTTTCACGTTTACTCAACGTCGTTTCACGTTGAAACCAACGTTGAAAATATCAATCTTTCCCAGGGGTGTAACGCCGATAATCCACCGGTTCGAGACCGTCGTCACTCCATGATCCCGTCACACGCCATTACCTCTGCCCACCTCGTATGCAACAACGCGTCGTCGATGGTTTTTTTTCTGTTTTGTTTTTTTTATTTTTTTTTTTTTTTTATTTTATTTTACGTTTCCTCTCTTCTCCCTTTTTTCTTTCTAGCTTTTTACTCGTGCATTGTAGCCGATAGCACTGAACGATAATACCACGCATTGGGGACTTGGTTCGAGGGAACATCGACGTTAATCTGGAGAGCGTAGAGACAGAACGAGCGTGAGAGAGAGCGGGTGATTTAGAGGGGTTGGGTCGGACAGAGGACGGGAGCGGAGACGCGCCGGTTGCGCCGAGGGGGATGAAATTCGCATACCTGCACAAATATTTCGTGCATGTGCGTGGAAAATATCGAACCAACTTTCTCCTCGCGTCCGTAGCGCGCGATACCTCGAATACCCTGAGCGGCACCCAGGTTCCCTCCGATACAGACAAGATGGGGATAAATTCTTTCGCTGGATTTATGCCAGTAATTAGAGAAACGTTATATATCCTCCCCTTTGCGTCGCGCGCCACCTACTCGTGCTCTCCCATTGGCCGTATTAAACTTACGTCGGAGAAACGAGACCCGTTGCGGCATAAATAAATCTCGAAGCGTTGAACGAGCCTTGAATTATAGTATATATATATATATATATATATATATATATATATATATATATATATATATATATATATATATATGTATAGTCGCGTCATTTTATATTCGTACTTTCGCTTGGAGCTGTTTGCTTGTTTCGCGGACATGCTTCGATCGAATTCATTTGATATCCGTTTCCTAGAATTTTGGGACGATAGAGAAATCCCCAGCCGGGATTAGAGCGTATTTGTGTATTACGTACCATACACGGAATTTTGCTGGTAATATTGAAACTAAAATGTTGAAAACTCAGTTGTCGACCTGGTTTCGAAACTCTGGAAATTCTCCGCAGTCTAACGTTATGTAAAAAAAAAAAAAAAGAAAAAAAAAAACGTGTGGACAGCTGTAATTTTGACGTGCTGTGTTTTTTCCGCCGCTAGTAAAAACAAGACGCGAAGCTCCTGGCGAAAAAATTGCTCCGTCGCAGTTTGGTTTTTAAATGTCGAGCTCGTTAAGGTATTTGAGTCTCGCCGGGGTTAGTCACGTCATCATTATACTTTCGTGCAGTCTCTCTTTGTACGGGGTTTAATTCGTTTCTCTGGAAATTAAAAATTATTTGTACAAACTCATGCTAAATGTTGTTCCACGAAGGAACAAACGACAACGAACTGGATGGTAAAAACTTCCACGAAATTAGTATTTAAAATCTTGCTTACGAGATGTGTCATTCGAGGACGGATAAATCTGATAATTCTAACACTTCTAAAAAAAAAAAAAAAAAAAAGAGAGAGAAAGAAGAAGGGGGGAAAGGAATTTTTCATCGTCGAAATCGTGTATTTCCAAACATGTTTTCCCTCAACCAAATACGATCATGTCACACCGAGAGCGATAATTTTGACGTCTTGTGGGGAAGACTCGTCAACAAGGTGTCAGAATTCCTCGAACGAAACGAGGAGTGAGATGTGCCGTGGCTACGGGCACAGAGAGCACCATAAAAATCCGCGTTTTCGCCCGCGGAGAATAAATTGGCTCGTATATCAAAGCAAATTAACGCTGGCGTCCGCGCGGACAATTAACGATTTTCTATAGGCCACGAACCCGCAGAGAGGCAGAAAGAGAGAGGAGGTAGAGAGGCGTCGTTCGTTTTGCGGCTATAAATTTCGTCGACCTCGGCCCCGGCATTTTGCACGTTCCTACAGCTGCTGCCAATTTTATGTTTCGCCTGTTATGCTAGCTCTGCCTACGGTTAACGCTTACCTGTTGGCCTGTTGGTCTTGTGTATACCTTGATGACGATGACGGGTTCGCTCGATTCTCAGACTTGTCGTCGAGGTTTATTTACTTGTTCGTACGTGATTGATGGAAGTAAGAAAAAAAAGTTGAAAAGAAAGGAAAATCGGGGAAGAAAGACACTTTGTTTCACAATTTTTGAAAAGACTAGGTTCCAAGACAGATTCGCTCTTTGAAAAATGGAGTCAGCTTAGAATATTGTACGATTTATTTACGCGAAAAGTTCGAAAAACAAGAATATTTTTATTATTAATTTAATAGCAATCCTCAAGCAGTGTACATATTTCTATATATTCCCTTGATTCACCGACAAAATTCGATTTTACGACAGCGTATCTCGTTCAAAACATTTTCGTAGAAAGAACGGAGCCATCCAGTTGGATGGAATTTAGGTCCGGTTAGTCAGTAAACGGGATTAATTCCAGTTTGAAACACTTGCGCAGCTCCAATTCGTACTTTTAATCGGTGCCAACATTCCCATTGTAAGTAGCCACTTTTATAGCTAATTGCAATGGCGTTTCATGGCCTATTTCCGAGCTGAGGGGGTAATACTCGAAACGGGTAACAGGCAAAGCATAATAGAGGTGCATATTAATTGGCTCTTTCGTCACCTAGTTTCTCTGCTTTCCGCCCCCTCGCCTCGTAATACCTTGTTATGTAACGCGTGCGCGCCAAGAAACTTCGCCGTGTAATTTTCGACATTCTTGGATGGAGGAGGGTTGAAGTTTAACGAGATAGTTCCCTAGACTTTACGGATTATGGGACAAAAACTTGCGACTCGATTATCGTCACGTTGTCACGGATTTTGAAAATAATTTGTCCCCGCCTCGCTCCCCGCGCGTGGATCGTCGAGTTCGACTTAACGTAATTGCTGGAAGTTAGAACGCGTTCGAGTATTGTCGTCACGCTGCGAGCCGAAGAAGTGGAACAAAGCGAAGTTTCCAGCAAAAGCCGTGAATGAAGGAGAAGATTGTGAAACATCGAAGGAAAGAACTTCGCAGACCAGGCGTAAAGAAACTTTCTCCTACGTCATTTATTGTGATTCACGTTTAAAGCGAACCACTTACTCCGACTTATCGCCAGTGTTTTCTCGAGAGAATCTTGACGACTTCGTCCAAATTTTCACCCCCGGCAAAATTCCCAAGTTCTCTTATAACTATCTGTTGAGGTTAAGGGTACGTAACACTAGTGACACGAATTTCTGAAACTTGATCGCTTAGAAAACTTCAATCTGGGCACTTCATGAATTTGATCAGTCTCAGTGCGATGAGGTCTTTCGCACCATGGGATTGCCATAAACATGTCATAAACACGTGTCTGTACTCGAAGATAATTTCAAAAGATAATCGCCCGCGTCACTCTCGTAGGCGGCGAAATGTTGAAAGTTTTGGTAACCTCCGTCCATACTTTCTGATTGGTATTAATCCAATCCTTGCTCCTCAGAGTTTTTTTGAAAAGAGTAATTCAAAGCTCGATAAAGACGAGGACTTTGACAAGGTCACTGTAACAGTAGTTAGAACATTGAGTGATTGTTCTTGAGACTCTCTTGCTTTTGTTTCTTTCTTGGCATTTTCACTAGTTCGGGATGAAACAACGCGTCTTTTTTCTGAGCGTTTCTAGGTAAAAGCTCAGGACGTGAATGAATATCTCAGGAAACGTCGGTTTCTATCGGCGAGCGTCGATCGGTTACCGGCGGAATTCCACGAACCGTTTGTTCGTGAAAGTTTTATATTTCTGGGCCGCGATTTCGATCGTGTGACAGTTTAACAAACGTGTTTCCGTTCGGGAACGGCGTGCACGCCGCTGTCCTACCGTAAGTTTCAAACAGACGTCACTCCCGTGGGCGATGCATGTTTCATCGGATCGATTTTCCAAGTGACGTCACGTCGGTATTAACCGCTGCTTCTTTCAATTATTAAAACCCGGCTGAGCCCGACGTCACCCCACCGCGTTGCATGCGCACACCACCCTACGTAAGTTCAGTACTTTGACCTGTCGAGGATTACGTAGTACGATCGTGTGTCGTTACACTCGCTGGCTCTCCTCTCTCTCTCTCTCTCTCTTTCTATCTTATTTGCCTGGTCGACCAAGGAAAAACCATGACCAGGGGATCCAACTATCTTTTTTATGAGCTCGCCGGACGAACCCCATCGGGAGATTCGTTCGAGATTACGTTTACGCTTTTGTGGGAAATTACGTGGCCGGGCAGGTTGATTCGCCAGAGAGAATCGACGAGTATCTGGCTTGTTTCGCAGAGAGAAAGAGTCAAAAGGGATTTCGCGCGTTACGTTGTCTCCTCCCTTCTCCCTCATTCTGGCAAGTTGCTCGTTGCTTCACGTTTTCATCTCGTGGAATTTTCAGAGATTTGATTGATACCGGGTACCTGTAACGCTAGAACTACCGGCGATTAAAACGTAAAATTTCCATCGGGGATGTTAAAGTAAAAAAGAAATAGAGAACTTTACGTTACAATGAAATACGCAAGCTTTTATTCATATATTTTACGAAAAATTGTGTAAATCTCTGAAAATACACTGCGTTCTACGTTTGAAAAATATCCAACAAAAATTACAAATTGGTCATTTTGGTAGTTCTAGTGTTAATCAGACTTGTTTCAAATTGTTGAAAAGTTCCTTTTCGAAGAATGTCTAGTTCATCGATGTTTAAACGAATAACAGGCGAGAAACCTGGTAAAATCTGGAACGTAGTTTCAACATCATTGTTAATACAATACATCAATAATATGATTCTTCGAGCTTGGTCAAATGTAATTTGCGACTTTGAGTTTTTCATAATCTCAAACGTAGCTGGCAAAGTGTGTAACTTCCGCGAACCAACGTAGTACAAATATTGCCAGTAGAGCGTAAAGTGTACGCTCGCAGTAAAAAAAAAAAAAAAAGGAAAGTATACTTCCAAAAAACGACGTGTACACGGTGGAAGTGGTCAAACTTCTGGCGGGTGTAACTACAGCGTACTTTTACGATTATAGTTCAGCGAGCAAACGATTATATGGTGGAAAGTTGGCAAGTGTGCTTTGAAAAGTTTTTAGATGTAACTTCGCCGTTTCCGCGAGAATCTTAAGCGACTCTTTCGTGTTGCCTTCGCCTTCCTCCTGAATTTCAAAAAAAAAAGAATACACACACCACGTGGCTAGAAGAACCGCGTAATCGCGCCGCAACAACAACGATCCTCTGACATTTTATCACGCATAATTGTAGAATAAACAAACCTTGGAAATTGCTCGGAACTTCTTCCTGTGTCTAATTGTAAGAGCAAGGCAATTGTCACTTGCTGCGTGTCCGATGCGAAAAGACCAGACTTGGGACTGTTTGTCTAGTCGCCCAAGTTTTAAGATTTAATCTCTTCTGCTGGAATGGCGTGCCACGCACGTCGAGAATATTTGGCCAAAAATTGAAATATTTTCTCAGTTTTCAAGTATATTGAAATATAATCCAAGCAAAACAAATAATAAATTTATTACTTCTTTAAATTTCAAAGTAATTTCTATCCAGTGAAATGAATTCGAAAAGCAGACGAATTATTGTATACGAGTATTTGGTCACTCGTTATGGTCCGTGAACCAGTTAATAGCGCAAGAGGTTAACTGGCGGGCCCTCTACTTTCCTGATCGTTACCCCCTCCACTGCATCGATCTCCCCACTATACTGAATCCCTCGCCGCGCACGAGCCCCACTCTCTTGGTCTGTTAATTTCTCTAGCAGTGGAGGGGGTAGTGCTAGCGACCAAGAATGTAGTTTCCAGTATTTTTAAATTCCTAAGTTAATAAACTTTTTTTATATTTATTTTACGTAGATTATACATCTGCATTATCTTTTTCCTACGTAATATCGATTCGTCTCGCGCTCGGTGGCCACGAGTTCTAAACAGCGGCGACATTTCTCATCGGCGGGCAATAATTCGCCGAATTATTATAAATTGCGGTGAACGCCGCGTTAATTCCATTTTTGACGGCGTGCCAAATTGAAAATGTGCCAAGTTGTTGGTCGGATCTGCGCGCTTTATAACCGTCTGCTAATGTTAACGAACTATACATTATATACACACGCGGAATAGCCGCTAATGAAAGCTGCTTTTAAATAGTCGAACGCCGCTCAGTACTTCAAGCTATCGATCGCGCGAATCGGAAACAGGAACAATTACGATTAGCTGTACGTGGTTATAACGTGGTTATATCTACCGGGAGAAGCAAGTTCGTAATAACGTCGAAGCGGAAATAAAAGGAATAAAAATGAAAGGATAAGTTTCCCACGCGCGCGAGAGAGAAAGAGAGAGAGAGAGAGAGGAGCGGAAACTTTTCGTGGATCTATTCGCCAGGCATTGGTCAACTTGAAATTGAATTTCGCGTGGAGGCTCGCTTTTGCAATTCAAAACTCGCGATTATTGCCCGATGTCTGAGCATAATGAGAACATTTACGCGGTATAATTTATACAGGAGATCGTGGTATCGCGCCTTTGATCCTCGTTTCCTTCGGTAATCCGGTTAAGCGTGAGATCAAAGGCTACGTTTTCTTTTTCTTCTTTTCTTCTTTTTTACATTTTTTCGATCTCTCTTGATTATCGTGTTTGCCGAACACATTTCAGAGAAATCTCATTTGTTCCAATATTGTTTGTATCGAAGGTAATAAATTTAATTTTATTTTGTATATATAAGCAAGTGTAGTTATATATTTAATTATTAAATATTCATATTGATGATCGATTAAATAATCATCGATTTTTATTTCCCTCGCCTCCCTCCTTTTGAGGGGATTCATGCGATTTGTTCAAATTTGTTTCCTTACAAAAGATTTTCGAGAGAAAACGAGCAGAGAACGGCATTGTCAGGCGACCATAGCCTGCATGTTTGTAGCATGCAAAGATCATTACGACTATAGTCGCTGGCAATAGTTAAAGGGTTAAGAAGGAAAACTTTAGAACTAAAGACAGTTTAACCCAGTAACCAGGTCATTGCTTAATCGCGAAACTTCTGCGATCGCGTAACTAAATATTCATGAAATGAAATCAATTTCGATTGATTTGATGTCGACGCTTGGCGTGCAGAGGGGCAGGAATAACCATAAATATCAATCAATTCGTCGAAATTAATTCGATTCGTCAAAGTTCATAGGTGAAAGTTCATTGCGTCTCTTTCGAATTAAACGAAAAGTGGAGTTGGCCGATGTTGAACGAAGAATTATCATTATTAGTATTATTAAATAGATTAGTATTATTGAAAATTCGCGCCGGGTGGAATCTCACTCACGTAACGAGCAAAGACCTATGGAATCTCTATGAACATGGTACGAAACATGGTTCATGAATGTATTCGAACATTTCCTATAAAAGAAATTTATGTACATTTATAGACGTAGGTATATAGCGTGTCTTAAGGTCGAATACTTTTATGAGCCACTGTATGTACTTTCATATTCAGTAACACATTTTTCTACAATATAATACGTTGTATAACACAGTTTACAATATGACATGTGAACCAAGATCGAAACATGACGCTCAAAAAAAAAAAAAAAAAAAAAAAAAAGAAGAAGAAAAAAAGAAAAATTCCAATCCATTGAAACCGTTCGTCGTGGACTCGCGCGTAAAACGAATTCAAAAAGCGGATTCGGTAATCGTCGCTGATATTCGATTAGGTGCTTATTTTGGCGTCGTCTGGCCGCTTCAGATCGTTGGTACGGTGGCGCGAAATGTTGCCAGACCAGCGGTAGGCGGTTGGGCGGTCACGTACATACATACGTGCAACGTAACAAGACAACAGGCAGGTAGCAGGCTCTCGATCGAATAATTACGAGTCGGCCAGCTGGTCCCCGGCTTTTTCGCGCTCGATATACAATTATCGATCCAATTACGCGAAATAGAATGGTCGATTGTGCCGTTCGTTTAAGTAAGCTTTATTCAATTCCGGCGGTAATTGTGTTTTGACTTTGACGGCTTTTATACCGTTCGTCGAGTGGAAACGCCGGTGCGAGAAGAGGAGAGAAAGAGAGAGAGAGAGAGAGAGAGAGAGAGAACGAAACGCGGAAAGAGAGACAGCCGCTGTTGATCCATGACGTGTCAAGCCGTACCGGAAATACAAACCGGAAATATCGGGACCACTTTGGCGCGCAACGATCGCTGTAAATCCCCCCCGATATCTACTCTCGCCTTCAGCCGCGTTTGCACGAGCAGAAAAACACTCTGTTTGCAAGGAACAATGACGCCTGGCTCACAATGCACGGCAAATAGATTGTTTGGAACATATCGGTCTGAACGCGTCGCATTGTCGCGTGTTCTTGTTAAAAAGGTACATCGACTGACAAAAGTGTTTGCTGGCTTTGAGAAACAATAAAAAGAGAGAGAGAGAGAGAGACAGAGAGAGTGGCTAACCAGGGAAACGAACGTTACATCGTTGGGACGCGACCCGCTGGATGAATCGATGCGCCCTGTGTTCGTGACGCGGACAATGCTCTACGTGCATTCCACCCATTGTGCCGTTTTTCTTTCGGCTTCGTGCGGCTCTTTCGTTTCGTAATTGTTCTTGTTTGTAATCGGTTGTAGGGAGTTGATGTTTTAAACGACCGAACGATTCGTTGCGGCCCTACTCGTCTCTGACTTGCACTTCGTTTCAGGAAAATGCTGACGCTCTTGACGATCTGTCGACACGGAGCATTGTAAAAAAAAGGACAACTCTTCCTCGTTGGATGCGTTGTAGAAAATGGACGAATCAGGAGGGGAAAAAAAGCGCGAAAAGTTTGAATACGCCACTCGATCGACGAATTTTCAATACCTCCATTTCCTTCTTCAGCGCGCCACCATTTTCTTTCAAACTTATCCTCAGATTACAACTCTCAGTTAATAACAATGAAGGATAAAAGCTCTTGCGTGGAGTTTCGTAAATTCTCAACGCCGAGCAACAGTTTTCAAAAAGTCGGATCGTTACTGTAATAAATTCGTACAAATAGGATCTCTTAATGGTGCTGACCTAGAAGAATTTCGAAATTATCTTTTCGAGATCACTCCTGTTGAAAAATTTGGTGACTGGCGACAGTCTTTGTTTTTGTGATTCTTGAGAAATACAATTGATTAAAGTAGCAAAATGAGAAGACGAAACACCCCCGAGATTGTTAGGTTGAGAGACTGGTATCTCCCCCAGTAGGTCACTGGGGAGAGCCATCATTTGTCTCACATTACTAATCGTCGTGCACTCGTTTAACGCTTAGAATGACACCCATCGTAATACACGAACGTTATCTGCAGAGGCAGCGACGTGACAGAGCGATGCCAGTTGGCTATGTGGGGTCGTTGATCGATAAGACGATACTGGTTAACTGTGCGAGATACGACCCTCTAAGTTCCTACAGGACTCCAAGCAACGCACCCAGAAACCGAAGGTTTTCTGTCACCGTTTCGTTCGTAATTTCGTCGACATACTTTTTCACCGCAGATTATTCAATATTTCAGAGATATTTTATATACAACAAACAAACAATATTTAAAGAGAAAATATTAAGTTATAATATTTAAATATTTCTATTTCACGAACACATTATCCTTTCCGGATTTTGAATAAACGTTGTCGAAAAAAAATCTCCAGAAAATTGCACGCGAGTCGCTTCTCTTCGAAGAAATTTGCGTCTTTTCCAAATGAAAAATATCGACGAATTTCTATTTTTTTATTTCATTTAATGAGAAAATATTAATTCATAATATTTAAGTATTTCTATTTCACACATATTCCACGAACACGTTATCCTTTTCGGATTTTGAATAAACGTTGTCGAAACATCTCCAGAAAATTGCACGCGAGTCGCTTCTCTTCAAAGAAACTTGCGTCTTTTCCAAATGAAAAATATCTACGGAATTTTCTTTTTCATTTTCTTATTGATACAAACGTAAGAAAAGCCGGAAAATTGGCTGGCTAATCGTACACGTGTTTAGCGAGCTAGGTTCTCTAATTAATCGAATGCTCGGAGCAAGAACGAGTGCCTCGCAATCCACCCACCGTGAAATCCCCGCTTTATGCAAATAACCAATATTACGTTTCCAAAGCGAGGCACCGGGGCTCACTCGTCGCTCGTAACGCTCGTTAAAGTCGGCCGAATCTATCAATCTCTGCTCGCGTCTCCCGTTCACGACGTTCATCGCCCCACGACGTCGATTCGAAGAGCCACCCCACTTGCGTTCAAGGAAAACATATTTTCGAAAGAGCCTCCGGCTAAAAATTAATATTCTTTCGTATCCTTCAGCTCCCTCGAAGGATTTCCGCGTGCAACGTCTAAATCAGAAGAGGTTCGACAGAAAGAGAGAGAGAGAGAGAGAGAGAGAGAGAGAGAGAGAGAGAGAGAGAGAGAGAGAGAGAGAGAGGCCGAAACAGAGTTTCCTAAACTGTCGGCCAATTAATCTTATTAATTTGTCCCCGCGTTCTGGCAATCCCTTCTGGCGGTCCGCGTGATTTATGAAACGTTTAATTAAAGGTTTCATAAAGACGCCGAACAACCCACCGCCCTCTTTACGGACACGCTCGAACGACCGATCGGCGCTCGATTGATTCGCGTGTCAACGATCGGCTGGAGAAAGACGAAGCGAGATCGACAGAGAGCCGACTTTTTCACCGATCGATGTCATCGTTGGATATATTGAACGATCGCTCGATTATTCGGTTGGATGTTACGCGGCAGGTTACGCGGTAATTAGTTAGGATCGTGCTCTTTCACGTTGGCCTGCTTTCCCTCGAAATAGGCGGTAATCGTTTACATAATGCCGTTGTTAATAATCTGTATCGATAGCACTTTGTCGAGAGTTTGTCGAGATAATGACCGAGAGAGAAATTGTCGCGTTACTGGCCTGGTGCGCCAGCCTGTTTTTTTACGTCATTAGGTATGATTATTTCTACGATTTAGTGTTCATCCACTCGTCGACGAAAGAATGGAAATGGTGGCGTGGAAAATTTTCTGAATTTCGTTTGCCAATTCAACTGGCAGCTCGTCGAAATTTTGTGAATTCAACAACGCATACTTCAAACGACCTTCTGTAAAATATAATAAATCAAGATTCTCTATCTGGTATATTATCTTAGGTGTAATTTCTCCGACACGAGTCGATGATCAATCGAAGTTCACGTGTAATTGAAACTGTAGGTCTTTGAAAAGTAGCTCACGGACACGGAACTCTCCCTCTCCCTCTCTTTCTCTCTCTATCTTCGATCAAATTATCGCGACGATCGTTTTCAATAGCTTGACACGCAGCGAGCAGAAAGTTGCCAGTGTAGACTTTCCAGCGGGCGGTAGAAGCAAAGGTACTAATTAGACGGATCCTAATTATTCGAAACCGGCTGCGCTGTGCAACCGGCGCAAAACTGTACGATGTTGACAGTTAACGGAGGAACCTCGATTATCCTCTGCGAACGAAACTAACTTACGGCTGTTCAAACGTCCTATAATTACGATAGGAAATTACGTTGTCGATTCTGTTGAGCGGGCACGGCCTCTGAGGCCTCAAGATGTCGTCTAGCAATCCTCGTCAGGGATCAAGGACAAGGCTGGAACAACGTTTCGAAACCGAAAAATCTGACTTGTATACTTTATTGAATATTTTTATTGAATATAGCTCGAGAAAGAATTGATCGAAAATATAAATCAACACGTTTCCACGCGAGGTCGATACGTGTGTTTAATAACGATCATTTCGAAATACAATGAAAAAAAAAAAAAAAAAAAAAAGAACAAGTCGAAAAAAATTTCCGTTATTAAAAATGTAAAATCGAACCGCATTGAACGTGTTGATGAAAAAAGAGAAATTTAGCCTTTGAATTTTATTTTACGTCAAAATTTTAATTCCACGAAAATTTTTCTTATGTTGTAACATAATTTCTACACATTCAAACGAGGTCAAGATTTTTAACATTTCGAATGGAAGTAATTAGCTTTAAGTTTAAACTGCACGCGTTCCATTCGAAATCGCACAAGCGAGGAGAAAGATCCGTCATTTGTGAAACGAACGCTCGAGAATAGCTCCCACGTTTCCTTCGTCTCTAAATCTAACATCCGAATCAGCTGTCACTGACAGAAAGGAACGTCCCTTTTGTCCCGAGAGCCGCTCGAGATTTGACCAACTGACCGAATGAAAGCGTTATTTCCAATCGCGAATGAGAACGAGCTCAATTAAACGTCGCTCCGCTCGGAGCGAAATCACTCGACAAGCTGTTCGCAATTCTTCAACTGGATATTACGTCTGGCAATTACTTCGCCAGAGGGTAGCTTCAAAGGTAAACTTGGAAAACGTCACTTCGAATCTTTTTCAGCCGTGGATGATCCTTTCGCGGCCGGCGAACGAAAAAAAAAAAAAAAAAAAACGAAACGACGAATCGAAAACTAGTCAATTATAGGTACGCTCGTTTGCAAAGAAAAAGCCTCGTTGCATCTGACCTTTTCGCTTTTCTCTCCGCCAACGTTGCGGCAACGTTGTGAAACACGCTTCTTTTTTCACCGAAACAAATAAAACGCGAAAAGTTTTCCATGTAGAACGTTTATTCGATAAACTAAATTGTTTCTCTCTCTCTTTTGAAGATGAAATAAAATATTTATCTAGATATTTATGGACTCGATGCTCAAAATGTATCTCTCGGCAGCAATTGAATACCTTTCTCGAAAATTTTCTCTTTCTTTGTCTCGAAACAACTATTAATCTGTCGAGCGCGAATAATCGGAGGAAAAAGGTAATTCGACTTTGGTCACGCTGGTATATTTTCAATCGAAAGCAAGAAGAAAAGCTTTTATATTGTGATATAGCATAGTTCGAGTTTTTATTGACCTTTTTCTTTCTCGAACTATTAGCAGATTAGCTGTGATAACAGACTATCAACTTTCTATACTCATTTGACGTTTAGTTGGTCTCTCTGTTATCATTATTAATACTCGAGAATCTGTAGCAAGGTTTCCAAGGTTGTTAAAAAATTAGGAAATCGTACCGAACTAAAGATACAAAAAAATTAAAAAAGAAAAAAAAAAACGTGCACGAGAGCTGAGTTACGATCGTCAGGAGAGCATATTTGCATGCGAACAACGTCGAACGAGTTCGACATTTTCGGACGCCGGGGGGAAAAAAGAATTTACGCGTCCCATTAGCGTGCCGACGATGGTCAAATGTTTTTGTAAAGCTGTCGCTGTTCGGGTTTTATCGTGGCGATCGTTGCGAAACTTTTACATTCTCGTCCTGGCGATGATTCACTCGTCGGACAAGGGACTAGTAATCAGGGACGAAACGTTGCGCAAAATCCTGCGACCGAAACACACGAGGAGGTGAATACCGCCACTCCCGTTCGTATCCCGTGCGAACGGTTTGTCGATTCTACGATTCAGTTAGCCTTTTTTTTTTTTCTTTTTTTTCTTTTTTCAATTTGCATTAATGTCGTGGCAAGTGACACGCAATCGAATTGCTCGTGTAAGTAAAATTTCATTCTTCCGGGTTCAGTTTGGAAAAGAGTTTTAGTTTTACACAACTGCTACTCGCGAAATTCAGTGGTACTTTATCTGGTTAAGTTTCGCTTGAAAATTGGCAGAATAGTTAAAATGCATGGGGAAACTTTTAAACGTTGATATACGGGTGACGATACTTACTGTACACGTACTTTTTTTTTTTTATGTAATCTTGGGAATTGACTTTAAAAGAGTTTTGTGCGCATAGGTTAAAGGTGTATTAACGTGTCCAACAGGAAATTTAACGTAAAAGAGTAGAGATTTTGTTACATCTTCGTTTATTTCTCTTCTAACATAATCACCATGCAGATTAAATGTCCCTCCGCCACGAAATAATTTAAATTTAAAATACAATTTCTAATGAAACTAGTGCCCATTGATGCAATCGAAAACTGCAAGAAACTCTCACGTTTTTTCATAAAAAAAAAAAGAAAGGAAAGAAATTGGAGCAAAGTAAATAATCGCAAACGATGATGCATCAATACCATTTTCTTATCCTAAAACTTAAATTCGCAATTTAAAATGTACACAATACACGACTTCTAATACAATTCATACATATAATTTCTAATAAAACTAGCGTCCATTAAATTTGACGAGTGTCCTTAAATTCAAAATTTTGTAAAATACACGTACAACGTCTAATACAATTCATACATATAATTTCTAGTAAAACTAGAGTGTCCAACTAGTTTCAATCGAGAAGTAAGAAACCCTTACTTGATTCAGTATAAATAAAATAAATTCAAATGATAAATAAATAAATTCAAATAATATAAATAAAATTCAATTTAAAATTTCAACTATGCACTCAACTTCTAATGCAATTCACACATGCAATTTCTAATAAAACTAGTGTCCTTAAATTTAAAATTTAAAATATACGTACAACATCTAAATACAATTCGCATAATTCGTATAATTTCTAGTAAAACTAGTGCCCAATTAGTTTCAATCGAGAACAGCAAGGAACCCTTACTTGATTTCTTCACAGCAAAAAAAAAAAAAGTTCTATCGTTCAAACTAATTACGAACGATGATGCATCAACACTTATTCCAAAACCTCAAACACCATCCGTGTTTCCATGCCAGAGATTTTACAAGCTGTTGTTGGCTGTTCCCCTCGGCGAACAATCGCCCTTAATGTCGGATCGCGCGTAGCGAACGTGTGAAACGCGCGTAGCGTTCGTCCGCACGAGAGAAAGTACACAGCACGTTGCCGCGCTACGGTAGATAAGGTTTACAACGCGATAACCGATAGGAAGGCGATAGTGTACGACGATATATCCCTCGCGTGTGTGTCGGCCACCCCGATAAACCTTCTATCGTCTTGCCTCGTCGTTCTCGCAGGGCTGCGAGCCGGCGAACCGTTTCTCGTGACACGTTGCACGATGATCCACGCGAGCCGCGGCCGCGTTTATTGCCGCGAATCGATCGGCCAACATCGAGGATCAGTGATCGCGGCGGAAGGAGAACACTTTTCATTAAAGTTCCGCGGGGGAGAGAAATTGGGCCACTCGCGCGCGCGGTTAAGGCGACGACACCATCGGAAATTCCGAAAACTTCCGCTCGGTATATTGGTTTTAAAGTTCCCCGGCTGCGTGGCTCGCGGCTCGGAGTTATCGAGAGGAGATTAATAAAAAAGGAGGGGAACAGGGCGAGCGAAGAACGTGTGCTCGATAACGCGAGTTTTATTACCGAAGGTCCCGGTTGATAGGCGGTGCGGTGGGAATTACGCTTGGAAATTGGGTAATTTATGAAATTCTCCCTTGGCAAAAGAATTCCAGAGGAATTTCGAGGCCGTATTTAAGAGGATGGTCTCGTTCGTTTGGAGCTGTTTCTCTTTTTGTTGTTATTATTATTTTCTTTTTCTTTTCTCTTTCGGAGGGAAAATCGAAATCGCATTTCGACGGGATCCGTTTTCGTTTCATCTACGAGTATCAATTTTTTTTTCTTTTTTTTCCTTTTTTTTTTACACAGAGGAAAGAAATATAACGTTATTGTTTCACGGGACGGGATTTTTCGTTTCGCCTTTTGACGATGAAAGTCATGGATTTGCAAGTTCAGTTTTAGATATAAAGGCAATTTCGCTTTTCTGAATTAAAGAACGGGATCGCTGTTTAACAAATAATTTTTACACAGTCCGCAATACGCTCGAGCAACGAAAAGAATTATTTTCGCATCGTGAAAACGCGTACGCTGCAAATGTTCGAGATGACTGATTTAACAGTCGTTTGTACCTTCTGTCGCGTGACCTTCGAGAGAGGGGCGAGAGAGGAGCCGCAATGTGACGAGGATCGAGGCCATTCTCACGGAATTACCCCGAAAGCTCCATAAAAATTATTTTCCACCGCGGACAGCTCGTCTTCCAATTTATTCCCATTCGACTCGCTGCCGATACATATTCAAGAATCGATATTTTCCCCGCCCCGCCGAAAAAAATTCTTTTGTGCCAAATATTGGAATTGCTTTTTTCCTCGAAAGCCGCCTTTGTGCTCGCAAGCCACGCGAACCGAAAGCGGGATGAAAAGAGCACGTGGATGTCATGCAGGTAACACGTAAGCGCCACCCTTCATCCCCCCCCCCCACCCGTTTCTTTCTTTCTCTCTTTCTCGCTCGCTGTTTCCCCTTCCCTCTGTCAGCCATTATTTTTTTCTCTCTCTCTCTTCTTTCTCTATTCTAAACCATGAAAATTAGGGCAATGACCGAGATAAGGGCGACACCACCACGCGACCAACCCTCTGCCGGGTTTCGACCCTCGTTAGCGCGACCCAGTACCGACTCCTGGCATAACCAGGCACCAGAAACGCTGAAATCGTACTCCTATTAGTTCCGGAAACCGTGGCAGAACGATATTGTTGCGGAACATTATTTTAAGCGCACGCGAACGTGACTGCACCGACCAGCGACTTATTGCCCAGCGGGATACGCTCTAACTCTTGGCAGCGAATATATTCATTTCCGACCGGGAAACAATAAAAAACTGACACGAGAGGAAAACAAAAGCAAGGGGGAGGGGATCGTCGATTGCCTTGAAATTGCAACGTTCGCTGGTAACACGCTTCTAATTGGCAACGTTCGCGCGCATAAATCGATAAACAGGTTTCCTAGGGTGAGGGAAAAAGTGCACGAAACCTGTATGCATCGATGGCAGCAATTTGTTGCCTTGGAAATGGGTCAAACACGCTGGACACGAGGTTTTCACGGTTTACGTCTCGCGGAGATAGAGCAAGATACATCGACGGCGATTCTTTTCCCTTTTTTTTTCTTTCTTTTCTTTTCTTTCCTCTGTCGTGCTTTTTCGGATTGATAGATCGTCGACGTGTAACGTTCTTTTCTCTTCTTTCTTTCTTTTTTTTTTCCAAATACACAAATTCTTCTATTCTATTTAATTAAAGTCACGAATTTGTACGATTGAAAACAGAAGAATGGAGCTTGGAGAAAGGGAAAGAGAAGCAGATAAATTTGAAGCGGTAATTGCTGAAGATCGTTTCTTCTTTTTCGCGTCGGATGTAACCGAAACGAAACACGCGCATCGCTGTCGATTGCGCGCGAGTCTTTCTCCTTTTTGTTTTTTTCCTTTCGTGCAGAATTTTTTTCTTTCCCCGGTGCCGGTTTGCAAAGACCCCGGGTGGATATTTTTTTCGCCGGAACTAGGTCAGATTTATTTAAAAACGAATTCGCCCGGCCAGTTGCGAAGTCGCCAGCGGCGTCGAACGTGTCACTGGGACAATCATCGATTTTGCAATCGTGCCGGCAAATATAACACACTTCGGAAATGCAATCGCCGATTCCATTCCCGGTCATTACAGAACCGACGCTCGAAATCGAAATTACAAGGAAAAAAAAGTAAAAAGAACACGTTTCGTTTTGAAACGAAAATGCAGCAGAAAGAGAGAGAAAGAGAGAGAGAGAGAGAGAGAGAGAGGAAGCGAAAGAAAGAAAGAAAGAGAGGAGAAATCGTATCAAAGAGATACCTCCACCATTGTTGTGTGCACGTTCCATCGAATCAGCAGAAGGAAAATAAACTTACAATCAAAGAACAACAATGACCGGTCGCTAACTTCGTTCCGCTGAGAACAGAGAGAAGGAGGAACCGAAAGAGAGAGAGAGAGAGAGAAAAAAACGATACAACAAAGACGATACGACAGCGTCGGGGGCAGAGTATCCACCTCCTCGACAAACGGATCGATACACTCGGTAAACGATAAACCGTAGACACGCGTTTAAATAAAGCGCCGAATCCTCCTCCGCTGTCTCTTGAAAAGAGAGAGAGAGAGAGAGAGAGAGAGAGAGAGAGAGAGAGAGAGAGAGAAGACACGCTGCGACCGATTGCCGACGGGTGGTAGAAAACAGCTGGAGGGGTGAACACACACTCGAGGCGTAGCTGGTACCGGGAGGACGATGCGTGTTTCCCGGCACGCTATTTGTTGCGTGGCTCGCCACGTGCTGTGCGTTCAGATATGTATTCCGTTTGACGAAACGCTGCTCGGCAGATACACATGGATTTTGTGTGTCATTACAGTCACAGTGACGCACCGTACGCCTGTATCTTGACGCGATGATGCGCGCGTGCTGCGACACGTGCTGCCTGCAACCAAATATGCCCGTGTCGTTCGATAAACGGACGATTTCAACGTCCAATATTTCCCGAACGATATCGCGCGACTGACATTCACACGTGGACATTCGACACTAACGAATTCCTTGGACGTCGTAACGTTTCGACGAGCTTTTCAAGTTTTATGGGAGATGAAAGGGGAACAATGCGTAATAGGAGGAAGTAGGAGAAGGAAGGTGGCAGAAAAGGGAACGTCGCTCGACGATGAGTTTTAAAAGTTTTCACCGGAAGAAAATTGACGGGCCCCGATGGTAAGTGGCTCTTCGATTCTTGGAAAAGAATTCCGATTCCGATCGACTAGCCATCTTCCGCGTCCAATTCTCTAATTCTTTCGACGTTTTTTTTTTTTTTTTTTCTAAATTCAACTCGAAGTTGTTTCGAACCGTCGAGTCCCTTTTCGTTTCTGGATCACATTTCGATCAATCGATAAATATATTTCGCGTTGCTTCAACTGCAAGTTCAGCGGATTTTCCGACCCCGTGTTTCGTACGAATCCGTAGTAGCAGGGATAGCCGGTGGAAACGGATAGATCAGCCCGCACGCGCAATTGAACAAAGCCCGAGCTAGCCTCTCTGAGAACTAATAACGGTAATACCGGCGTAAACTTTCGAAACAAGTCGGCCGCCAAGGTGTATACACGAAATTAATGTCACCGGGGGTTATCGCATGGACGGAAGGCATGGTTGACGACCTTTTCCTCGAGTTCTGAAAGCGTCGCTAGCCGCTCCGGTTCGCCGATGAAACCCCAAAGCTTGCAAGCATCTCGTAAACTGGCCACCATTCCGTCGTGACCTCGCATTATCCCGTCGTTTCTCTTTTTAATTAAACTTGACGTTAGAGCTTGTTTCTCTCGTTGCTTCCCGAATCGAGGGAGGAACTCTTTCGAAGAATCGTTTGCTCTTGTACTCCCATAAGTTCGTGTTGTTGGTCGACAAAAAGCATGCTGATACGGTCGTTCAATTTAATACATTGATTGCCGCGTCATATCAGTCAAGTTATTTATTGTGTGATGATTTTTAAATCGCAAGGCAAGAAATATTTCGCGGATAATAAAAGGAATATTTATTGGAAAAATGAGTTTTCAATAGCAAGTCACTTTTAAATTAAGCAAATTAAACTCGATATCAAATAAGAATGTAACAATAGTGCGGTGAATTTTTTGAATTCTTCGAAGTGATCGTAATTACATTATCTACGTAAAAATACACATCGGAATAATTATTTGCAAGTTCTCTAAATTTCTAGTCTACACTTGAGATAAAAATTTCTAACATGACAAGCTAACACTTAGGCACGTACGTGTCATAAACTTAACAAATAGAATGAAAAACATAAAAACATAGAAAAGAGGAATAAAAAACGAAAACGTAAAAGAAAGCGTGAAAACAATAGATTTCGAAACACCTACTCGAGTTACACTCGGCGTCAATTATAGCGAGCACGAGTTTTATTAATGGTCTACCAATAAAAATGTTGCGGTTTTGATATCGCGAGATTTCGTGGTCGAACAATCAAGGCTGCAGCGCCAAAATACGTGTATTTAGCTTGAGATGTACTTGAAAGTAAACTCGATTAAACTGACAATGAGCTAAATAGATTCTACTGTCTATTCGATTCTACGCCGCTCTTCTTCCACTCGACGATCAGGTTCACGCTGTTCATGCATCCTCTTCGCTATTCTCTCGTACCTTTCACATCATGTTATTTTACGACTCAGCATCGTATAACGTTTGCATCTTGATCCATCTTGATCCGCGCTACAATATCTCGACTGATTTATTTCGTCCAGTTATTCCACACAGATTTCACAATTGACGATTGTTAAGGACTTGCTGGAAGTTCATAGAACTGAGAGAAGGTGATTTGTTCGTTGTCGAGAACCGGAAAATTTCGACGTGTTAATGGTGTCAGGGGGAAAGCATGATTTATCGACCGTTGACTCGATATGATAATTTGATGTTCGCATGATACGATATCGATAGCCGTGAGTCGATGTAAATCAATAGAATGGCTTCCGATGTAATTCAATGCCGATGTCAGACTGGGCTGTAGGGATAGATTATGACAACCCTGTTGTCACGGTAGCCAATGCGATTCCTGGAGTTGTGCAACTTGACGTACAGTTCCGTGCAAACGTCTTGGAACAGAGTCGAAGCTATTACGGCTGTTAATACCAAAAGAATTGACCAAACGCTTTTACTTCACAACAGACTCGTACTCGTAATTGACCAACGATTTAAAAAAACCATCATACTCAAGCCGAATTTTTATTTCAATTTTACATTTCTGTTCCAATTCTTAAAACTATAACGTTATAAATAACATTTTTTTTATCGATTACCGTGCTTTACAGACGAATATCTGGATTTAAGTAGTACAACCATCGAACAAGTCAGCCGCGAGTGGTTGGTTTCAGCCCAGCGTTGAAACGTAGATATCGCGCGTCAAATTATTCCATTTTTTTTTTTTTTTTTTTCTACCTCCTGGTGGAACAGCGACGATGGCGATGGAAAATGTACTCGGTGCTCTCACCGAGCCTGTCGACAGGGTATTTTTGGTAATTCCGGCGAAACGCGTTAGACCCTCCCATTTATGTGTCCCGAGCAGTCGGCGCGGCATTGTCGTGTAACTAATGGAAATTTAAGCCCGTCCGTGAATCCAGCCTTTACTCCTCACTGGCATGCGTGTCACGTATCACTTTCCACCGAGCCTTCAGCAAACACGCCTGTTTACGATATCCTCGGATGATAACAAGCAGTCTTATCTCGTATTGTCGTTCAACACGAATTTGTTGTTGCAGCCGCTAACCGCTCTAATTTTTCTCTCTCTTTTTTTTTCTGTTGCAGGTGAGTTCGAAATGCGCGCACGTGTCCATTTCTCCGATTTCTGAGCGTGTAGAAGCAAGTGTCCTGTTGGTAATTAAGCTTCAATCATTTGTCGAAAATTTGTTTCAACTTTTAACGCTGGTTTCGCCTCGAACAGAGATTTTCGAGATTTCAAAGATACCATTCATTCCACTCTGGCGAGCTGCACTAATTGGTGGCTTACGGTGGCTTCGAGACAGAGAAAAATACGATCTCGTCCAATCTTATTATCTTCCTCTCGATAGTCGAAGAACAGGTCTCTTCCCAGAGACCTAAAAACCCCGAGAACGCGACACCGGTCTCGAGTCTCCCGAGTCGATCTCGACGAGGACTGAAATTTTCCAAATAGAAACGAATATCCCTGTGCAATTGAAATCCGTCGGTAATAACGGTCGAAACGTTTCAAGGCGTCCCTCTCCATTTCAATAACGGCGTCGTCGCGCAGTTGCCACGCGAGGACCGGCTAAATATAAACGTACACGTCGTTTTCGTGAGGCGGCGCGGCGCGCGAAAGAGGAAAGAATTGCGAGAAGGTACAGATAGCAGGTGCATTAGTCGGAGTCGTGTGTACCGGGTCCCCAGGAGAAATCATGAGGTCTTACCCTCCTCGACCCGTTGGTAACGGCGGTGCCCGCGAGGGTGAAAGGCCCTAATAAATCCTAATACTAAATCACCCCCTCGTCCGACTCTCTCCTATTACTCATATTCTGTGCGCGGCGCGTGGTGCGGACGGGCACGAAACCAGCTTTGTTTTCTTTTCTCTTTTTTTCTACTTCTTCTTTTCGAAACGCTAGACGGGGTTACGTTTCATTAAATGTGACGTGACCTTCTCCGCCGGCTGGCATTAGATAATTGCCTCAGAGAAACGAGGAAGGGGGTGAGGGGAGGAGGCAGGGGTCTCGAACACGAGTGGTATCGATTATTTTTGAAATCGAACTGCCAGCCTTTAATTAGAGCGATGGTCCCCCGGTTATCCACCCTCGTCTTATACATCGTGCCGCGTCTGTAATTTGCCCCTGCTATACCAGGCCGCTTTGTGATCTCGTTGAGCTCTAGACGCCGTGGTTAAGTTCCCCGGGCGTGAGAAAGTTTATTCGCCAGTTTATTTCTTGGCACTAGAGTTCGTCCCGTCTTCGGAGATATCGGCGACGAGTTGCCAACGAGTTTGTCACCGGGTGGCTTGTTATATTGCTATCGTATTGCCAACGCGGAGATGTTGCGTCGTGGAGGAGATTGGTTTGAGCAGATGAGGATGAGGATCAGCGATTCGTGTTGATCTAGAGTCTACATCATCGATTAATCAAGTTCCCCGCGAATAGAGCCATATTCAGGGATTACAGATGCGGGCTTTATACCGAAACAAAGAGATGGAAATCTATGACACTCAACAGCGCAATGATACTATAGTTTTCGTAGTCTGTAATTATTCCCACCTTAATTTGAGGATCAAGGAAATGATATATTTCTTTTTGTCTGAAACGTTCGAAATTATTAAGAACACATGTTGCAAACGTCCGAAAGAAAAAATTCTGAAATTCCGAAAGAAAGAAGAAAAGAACCGACAATTCGATAAAAATGACACCTTGTTACAGTGTAATTTGGCGGCCGGGCGCGAGGCCGTTTCGAAATTTATCTCGCGTCGGAGCAACACGGCCACGGTCATTTGTCCGGAACAGCGGTGCTACACGATATCAATATCCGTTTTGTCGAATTATGTTCATGCCTGTTCGGCGTCAGCGCAAAATCAGCGCGTGGGCCCGCCTACGTGTAACCGAAATGTAATTACAAACGCCGGCCTGGTAAACACGTGCGTCTGATATTCATACACACACGTGCCAGCTGGCCGGCCGTTCGTACGCCGGTTGGAGGTTCGCTCTCTCGCTTATGACCGCCGTTGTATTAGCACGGAGGAACAATAATCGTGCACCGCCCCGCGAGCGTGATATTACCGGCGAGCTGCCGTCCGACGCCGCGGAACATCCGGTTTTCATCCGGTACTTTTCTCTCTCTCTCTCTCTCTCTCTCTCTCTCTCTCTGTCGTGCGATTGCCGTCTCCGAGTAGAGACGTTTTCGCGTCGCCTGGCCTTTGTGTCTTCGTGCCAGCGACGGATAATTATACGCGTAACGCGATGGTTTATACCACATGTGCAACGTATATATGTATGTGCAACTGTTATCAGGCATTGTCCTTCGGTGACGCGCTCAAACTCTTTCAATCCTCCTCCCGCGTTTGGATTTTTAACCCCTGCTCGGTTGAACAGGTGACACACTCTCGCGTCTTTTTGTCGGTTCGATGCACGCGCTTTATTCTCGTTCGGTCGATGACACTGGAAAGTTAATTGGACGCGAGTTGAATGCACGCGAGCGGACGCTGTTGCCAGATGCTTGTTTGTTTCGCGGATTTTATAAATTTTGTGGTTCTTTGTCGGCTTTCGGAACGGGGGGGTGCTCAAAGCGACGAGATTATTTCTGCGTCGAAGCTCGAAGGTCGATGTCACCTCGCGTGCTCGATTGGAAACTAATTCCATTCCTCGTCGAAACGTTCGTCAAACGTTCAAATTACCAGCTTACGTGTTCTAAATCGTGATCAAAATTTCAGAACGATGTCTCGTTACACAATGATAATTCGATTCATTCATCGTACGCTATTCCAAAAAAGAAAAAAGACACACCGCTTTTGTTTAAGCTGAAGGCGCGGAACGAACAGGCTATCAACGACCACGTACAATCAACCGGCCATTATCAACATTATATTCCAATCACGAGCACATCATAGACCCGTAATAAATTATTTGCGCGGTCCCGTGGCGTGATTCACGTTTCTACGGCCGCGCGTCGATAACGAGCCAATTAGCGCGTTGTCGCCGCGTAACGATACAACACGTATCCATCGATCGGCCGATCGCATAATCGTTTAAAAGATGACACGCACAGACTAAAGAGAGAGAGAGAGAGAGAGAGAGAGAGAGAGAGAGAGAGAGAGAGAGATAGTTAAATTCATAGAGATCGAGCTAGCGTCTCTTCTTTCAGTACAATGTTCCCCGGGAATTAATAATTGAACAAGTCTTCTCGTTCAATTATACTGCGGTAGCGTTATTTTATCGTGGCGATCGCGCGGCATAGGCAGCCGTTAATTAATTTCAGGAAGCACGTTTCGATGCGTCGAACGCCATTTTCTTCCCGCGTTCAATTACCGGCCTGGCAAATGAGATAATTGCACGAGAAGAAGACAGTGGCAACCCCCTGGCTATATTCTTCGCTCTCTTCTTCCTTTCTCTCCGCTCCTTCGTCTTCTTCTTCCTCTTTCTCTTCGGTTTTCGTCCGAGCAACTTCCTCCACCCGTCGAATATATATCGGAGACTGATTCGAATTCCTCAGGCCAGTTGGCGTGATTGCGAGCAATTACGCAGTTTCTTACATGGCCCGTTCCCCCCGGACCAATTATTTGCTTTTGCCGAAATTAACCGTAAATTGCGGACGAATCGTGCCCTCCCTCTTTCCATCCAGCTGGCGGTTGCGACTCGAGACGTATCGCTTTACGTTTCTAGTCGATCCCTTCCGGGTGATTACTGTGCTTTTCTAATGGGACAGCTGATTGTTCGTTGTATGTGTCAAAGTCGAATCGCAAGAGAACCTGGAATTAAACCTAAATTTGTACATATCACGATTTATCTACGTATTAGCATGAATCATTTGACGAAGGTCGTTTGGTTACTGATTGAGTTCGTGTTGCATTTGAAATATTCTGTCAAGAACAAACGCAACACGAATGGGTTTGTTGTCAGCAGATTTTTGAACCTGCGAGTACATCATCGTACAATCAGTTAAATTTCCACGAACCAATAGGTAATTCGATAATTGAACGTGTGATTGTTTTAGCAATTTCGATACAGTTGATATTGTTTTGTCGAACATCGTTTATTTCTTCGTTCTTCGACCTGTAAAAATTTCCGTAAAAAATGACGTAAAACTTAGGTGAAGTGAACGGTCAGAAGATTCAAGCGATCTGTATTCCCGCGGTCGAGGATAATCCCAGAAAATATCGCATCCCGTGGAGCAAGTGTTTCGATGGGCGATCGAACACCACAAACAATGCTCGTTGATCGTTGGGTTAACGGAGATCTATTAGCGCGAAATTCTGGTTAAGGCAGATAATAACGTCGATGCCGCGAAATTATTATTGATTCGCGTTGTACCATACCAACTCGCGTTTGGTCTGGCAGCAATAAATTTCCCATTATCGCTGGAAAATGTACAAGCCGGTCGAAAAACGGGATTTCAGCAAATTCCACTCGCTCGACAAACGAAACTTTAGTTTTTCTCTTTAATGATCGTTCTATTCTGATATTTCGAAGAATGAAATTTTACAATTAATTCTAAAGGAATGAATGGAATTCGTAGCATCGCTTCTCGAATCGATCGTGACGAATGATCTACGGAAATTTTAATTTCCCATTAATGAATGTCCCGATAATTGTGACTGTTTGTTACAAATTTTGAAGAATGAAATTTTAGAGTTGACTCGACAAAAAAATTTTTTCAAACAAACGAATGAAATTTTTAAAACGTCGATGAAAACGATTGAAAATAAACGTAAAGCAAGCGTGTATGCATTGTTTATAGAATAGTTGAGGAATCATGTTCTTCAATATTTCTGATCGCAGTCCTGCGTCCTCGCAAACACTTCAATATGTGTTGTTCAACTAAAAAACCATCGCGGCGCAGCGTAACAGGAATATTCCCGTGGAAGTTCGACGCAGCGCGATAATTCACGGCGGGATAATTCGCGTACGCTGTTATTAATTTATATCCCCTTTTCCGCGCGTTCCCTGTGGATTCCTCGACGCCGGACCAAAAAAAAAAGAAGGAAAAAAGAGAGAGAGAGAGAGAGAGAAGAAAAAAGTGGTAAAAGCACAGCCTGGTTACCCGATCTTCGAACGACCGGTAACCATCGTGCGTGCTCTCGCCTCGACGCCGCTTGGCACCGCTCGCGACCAAAAAACGCCGCGGAACAGAATTAAACAACAAAAAACTTGGAAAACACGAAAAAGGTAAAAGAAAGAGGGGGGAAAAAATGGAAAATGGAGACAAAAAATCGGACGGGAAAAAGGAGAGCGAAGGGGAGGGAGGGTGGGTGGAAACTCCACCCAGGAGGGGAGGGGAGGGGAGGGGGGAAAAAAGAAGAGGAAGAAAAATCAGAGGAAAAAAAAATTCACGCGCGCACGCAATTTCGCGTTTCACGCATATCGGCAGGCAACGTGTGGCCCTGGCTGCGGCGTTCGAGGTGGCGGAACCGGTACCCGGCGGTGGCCTGCTATTTGCATACGTGGCGCGCGGGGGTGGTGGACGAGGCGGCCGAGGCGGCGGAGGAAGGCAGGCTTTAATGCCCATGCATCATGCATATTCAAACCCCCGGCACGGTACAGCTGTACACGGAAGCTAAATCCCAACGCGCGTCTCCGCCGTTGGCCCCCTCTGCCCACCCTCCTGCGCACTCACCCCCCTGTCACCCTTTCTCACTCTCTCTCTCTCTCTCTCTCTCTCTCTCTCTGTTTCTAGTCGTCCGCGCGCGTTCCTACGCAGCTGTATTCGCGTGTACATGCATAACTGTCCGGGACCGTGTCTCCGTTCTGTCTCTTATTGAAAATCAAAATTCAAGCGAATTAGTTGGATGCGCAGACCTTGGGGAGAGGAGTACAGCTCTCCTCCTCCTCCTCCTCCACCTCCGTCTCTTCCTCGTCTTTCCACGTGTTCCAAGCTCTCGTGTTCCCCGAGCTTAGCATCGAGTATCGTGATTTTCCTTGCTTCCTTCCCCCGTGGATACTGGCGGAATAGAACTTGCACGGAGAGACAGAGAGAAAGAGAGAGAGAGAGGGAGAAATGCTAGCAGGCCTGGGTTTCGTGTGTTTGCTCGTGGACGAGCGTATATACGGGCGTCAGCTAGGGAGAAGTATAATTGCTCAATCGTAACCTGGCCAGTGCTGTAAGTGGATCCACGGTACCCTCACCTGCGGCCGGGATAATTAAACTTCGCAGACGCGGTGGCGCGCTGGCCCCGCCGCCGACTATGCGATGCGTCCGCAAGGAAAGCTTGCCGGCAAGTCGCGATTCTCGATCACGGATAGAGAGAGAGAGAGAGAGAGAGAGAGAGAAAATCAGTCGATGAGCGAAGAATGGAAGGAATCGTTGTAAGGAGGGGGTTGATACTGGCGTGGATATTCGATATTCGCAGGTTCGGCAAGCTTTTTCTTTTATTCCTTCCTTTCCAATCTGCGAGGAGCGCGCAAACCGTACGTACTTATGTACATACGTACGTAGCGATAGAGTTAGTGCGATTCATTATCAGTTATAAGACTTGCCGTTTACCGGATTCATCCATTAATTGCGGCAGGAAGTGTGTCGATTGTAAAAAGTGAAACGGGCTTTTAGAGGGTGGATGTGTTGATTCTCGTTTTGTGTCTGGCTTTTTTAATGAAATCGCGGCAGAACGCGGATGTTCGTTCGGTGACACCGATGCAGGGGAACGTGGAAATATTCCGCTCACGTGTGCATATTATTATCGTTCCTGTAATATTACACGAATGAAAATCATTTCATATTAAAATGAACCGATACGTTGCATACGTTTACATTGCAAACATCAGAGGACTTGCCCATTGAATTGGGATGTCGTTACGTAAAACGATCCGATTAATATTACATATCGACGTTAATTTCATTTTAATTCCATCTCTCGTTCAACGGGAAGTGAAGGGAAACGTTTCATTTCAATTGTCGAGTTTATTTCGCTACAAGTAGACGCAGTGTCTCCGTTGTCAGGCAAATCGTGCGCATTTTTTTTTTCTTTTTTTTTTTTTTTTCCTTCAAACGTATCTCCATTCACGTGTACACGATATAAAGTCAAATATTTACGCGTCTCTTTTTAATACACGCTCGCTCGGTGTATTTTCGAAAAAACTGTTTTTCCTCTCGCTGACTTCAGTTAACACGCACATTGTCCGCTTAATCTGCTCTGAACGTGCTCGTTCGTTCGCGCGCGTTTCATTCAGTTTTTTTCGTTCGGTAATGCATCTTTTTCAGTTTAGTTACCATTTGATTCACTCACACACACACTTTCTCTCTCTCTCTCTTTTCCCACACTGCACGCTATCGACCGTTAGCGTATTGCGTTTTGCGCCACGAAAGACCTCTAAAATTGAAAGCACATTTTTCATAAACTTTCTGTGACAGAGCTATTAAAAAACACGAATTCGTTGAATTCGTTGCACGCTTCTGCAAAAACAAATTACTATATGCCTCTGCCTCTGTCGTTTCCAAAACATGGTTTTCACTGTTTAGAAAATCCTCGACCATCGCTGCAAAGAAAAATTATTTTGTTTGATGTTTCATTTTATTTTCTCTGTCTGTTTTTTTTTTTTTTTAATACACAGAATTGGAGTTTGTTTTTTTTTTTCGCTTTGAATTTATTTAATTAATTTTTGCCCTTGTTGACAGAAAATAAACGAGAAAGAGATTACATATATGTGCAGACAGATATAATAAAGTAACCATTTTTGTAACCATAAAATATTAATTCATGATTAAGCCGTTCAACATCGAATGAATTTATGAAATGTGAATGCGTTTGCTTCTCGAAAATTAAACATTCTACGCTTATCAACTTACGAACTAAATCAACTACGAAAAAAACATCTGTTTTATTTCGTAACGAGTGTGTTCAGCAGTATCCTATCACAAAGAGACAAACCTCGAACGGAAGAAACGTTCTTTCTTTCCCTTTTTTTTTTGCCATGAAGAAGTTTTTCCTTTCTGAGCTCTCTTCGTTATCTCGAGGTCCGAAAATGATCGTTCGAAAACGTACAATGGTTTCCCATCGACGAGCCAGTTGATCACGGGGCAATCTCTCCTCGCCAGTCGTGGCTTATTTCGCTCGGTCGACGTCGAGTGCATCGATGCACGACGGCTACCGCGAATCGCGTTAGAGAACGATGAATGGTTGCTGGCCGGGGACGAATGCGATTTCGCGTAAAATTGGGAACGAAGCAAACAGTAGTAAAAAGTTGTTCGTTGTCGACAGAACCCATAGTGTTTCTACTTCTCTCACTTTCTCTTGCTCTTACTCTCTCTCTCTCTCTCTCTCTCTGATCGTGGTTCACCCTTAGCTCTCTTAGAGAAGCTAGCCGAAGGGGGTTGGAAGGGGTTAGTGGATGCAGGAACATCGTGGCGACGCCTCGGGGGCAAACGGCGCTGAATAGAAGCAGGAAGAAGGCAGACGAGGGTGCAAAACCCAGCTCGACCCGGGAGAGTAGACAGTTTAGCCAACTTTCAGATTTACACCCTTGCAGTTCGTTCACGGGCCGCCTGCTTCGGCAGACGAGAAGAGGGTGAAGGAAAGACAGAGACAGAGTGAGAGAGACAGCTCCGGGGTCGGATGGGACACGCTCGAGATCCTCGGCTTCTTACACCGTACAATGCTCGATTTTCTGGCGCGCGCGTGCGCACGCTCGTGTGTGTGTGTACGTGTGAGACCAATGTCTACAAGAACTATACCTCTGTAGAATGATCCCCGTCCTCTCTGGCAAGTTCTCGTTTCGCGAGCGCGCGAACAGGTTGAAACTTCGATCTCCGGACGCGAAGCTTTTGTGAAAACCGAACCACGTTCCCTCGTTCCTCGCGATTTACCCCGACGATTACCAGGATTCGCAAGGACGAAGACGTATACGTGAAATCTCGCGGAGCTGCCTTTTCGTTTTGGTTTGGGTTTTGGTTGTACGCTTACGTTTAACGTAATTTATGAAAAATTATATTGATTAATATTACCTCTAGTTTGCGTAGTCTGAACGAGTCGTACGTAATTGAAACAATTGCCAGCTAAACCTAATTACCTGGACAATTCCGACGAGATAGGATTTCTAAGACCCCCTGTGAAGATTATTTTCCAGACTGGAGAAATATTAACATCGTTCACACCGCTGATTCGATAATCAAGGCCTTTTCATGGGCCGCCTCTTTTTATTAACTCCGCTTGAATTTTTCCCACCGCGTTTTCGCGCACCGAAGGTTCCGGTCTGCGACCCGCATCGAAAAAGCACGTTAAAGACAGCGGAAAACACCGGGCACCCGTGTCTAACAATTTTCCGATAATCCGTGAACCGCCACAAAGACGAAAACCACGATGACAGCGTAGAAAAATCCGGGCAGCGGTGCCGCCGTGGCGTGTGCAACGTCCCTTTCGAACCAGCGTCTCACGCCGGTAACACGCGTGTGTGGGTGTTCGAGCGGATTAACCAATTTCCTCCTTCTCTTCCCTTAGGCCGGCTCCGTTCCTCCTACCCACCCATCCCCTTTGCCCTCTTCATCCTTAATAAACGACGGAAGTCTAATGTACTTATCGCCCTCGCTAAATAAGCCGGGCACTCCTCGGCGTCAAAGAAATGTAAGCAGCTTATTTATTTCGTCGTTTGATAAATACCGGCAATTAAGCTTAAAGAGCGCGCGGCCGGGACGCGAGAGGCCCCGGCTAGGTCTACGGACGACAGGGAGGGACGGCAAAAGGGAGAAAGACGGTCGAAAGAGAGGCGGGATGGGAACAGTAGATGAGAAGTGAAAGAGAGAGATAAAGTGGATGCTCGCGCTCTGGATTCACGTTGGATTCTCGACTGCCGCGCGAGAGAACGAAAGACAGAAACAGGTGAAGGAACGATTCGCGCGGCGTAGCGATGGATGGAAGGAAGGAGAGAGGAACCTGAGCCTTTCTCTTCTTATCTACAAGTTCCAATATACCGAGAGCGGCTCGACTCCCAGTTTTCCGTTGGCGCGAGGCCCTCGACGCCTCGGCGTCGTCTTAATGCAATAAATGATCTCATTTCGGTGATAACTGTCTTGATATATCGCGAGTAGCGCGGGGACAGGGAGGAGGGAGGGTGATCTTTCGAGTAGTTGCGGCCTACGAAGGAGGGCAGGCAGAGAGGACGACGGTCAGGAAGCGAACCGAACTTCCTTTCCATCGACTGCCACGAGATCATCCCAGCCCGATAGATAAGCCCCCTTTACAGCCGTTCGTTCGGTTATCTGTCCACTCGCCTATGCACGACCGCTTTATCTCCCGTTACGCCACGTTCGGATTCTCCTTTTTCGAGTTACTGGGTTTCTGGAGAATTTGATTCAACCGTGTTAGGCCCGAATTGGAAAGTGACGGTGGATTGTAAATTTCAAGCATCGATCGATCGGTTCCCCTACAGATTAATGGAGTGTATTTAACATCGGTTGCAAAATGGCTAATCTAGGTGATTCCAGCAAACCTCCACGTTTCAACAGAGAGCCAGTCTTCACGTACAAATTTGATACTTGACCCAGAGATCGCACGGTGTTTTCCAGATCGAACGTCCCTCTCGTATTTCCAAAATAAGCACAGTATTTCGACGTTAACGTAAGAACTCCACCAGCCAGCCTGAAATAGCCTGACGATAGTCAAACGGCCGGATCTATTCCCGACACGTGACGCCGGCGTTCCTGTTTCCTTTTTACGCGAACGTGTTGCATACATATTTGTTCGTTGACCCATGATTTATGCCCTTGCCGGGTCGATCTAGGATTTACCTGCTAGATGGACGTGCACGGGCGCAGAATATTCGCGAGTCAGGCAGGTGTCTGCTATTGGATTCTGTGCGCGGAATCCCGAATACGAGAATAGTTTTCTATCCAACGAGTGGAACGTTCGGTGTGGATCGTGTCGAACGTACGTTCGGTTATACAAAAAAATTACATCCACCTCTTTCCCTACCCGTTGGAAAATGAAAAAGTCCACGATAAAATCTTCCAGCGCGTACACTCGTTATCTCAATTTTCGCAAGAGACTTGACAGCCATTTCCCATGCCCGATCGCCACGAACGATGACGTTGGAAAAACGTCGAAACGAAGCCAGAACCTTTTCTTGAAGCCCCTGAATTTTTATTCGTTTAGTTTATCGGATACCTCGTACGTTTCACCATTGAAGACAGATGCTGGAGAGTTTCTCCCCAGTTCCTGGGAAGAGGAGAGGGGGTGGCGTTGACCTTTGCTTCTCTTTGGAGCTTCGCTGGCTTTGGAGCTTCGCTAAATTCCGGAGGAACACACGAATCGTGGGCATCCTTTCAACAGGTCGATCCAGCTACCGAGTGGTTCGCACACAGTCTCGTTATTAGTTGAAAATATATTATTTTGTTTTACACTTTCTCAACTGTGGAAAGGATGGAAAGAAAGGTTTGTCCGTGGCTATCATAGAATGAATTCCACACCTTTGGTTTGATGGAAATAACGTAAAGAAACCTATCGCAAAATTGATTTTGACCTTGAATATTCTTTTACATATATTTCCAACAAATTACAGAGTAAAATTTAAATAAGAATTTGATAACGTTAGAGTTAATTAATTGAATAAGAGTTTAATAACGTTTAAAGATTACAAAACAGCGGATAAAACAAGTCAGAGCTTCTAATTCTTAAGATACTCGATATCACTTCGTATTGAAAATTCCTCGAAATTTCAAAACTGCAGTCCATCCGAGTGTGTACAGTACGATATTAAAGAATGTTAAAATTATCTTGACTTACAATTGGCAATTCTAATTCTGACTGTAAAATTTACGACAGATCCTTGTCATTTTCTACTGTCTGTCTAAACTCAGAAGGTAACATTAGTGAAAACAGAAAGCTACGAAATTCCCTCGTCTTCTTCTTCCGATCTTTGCCTTTCGCAATCGTATCCCGTAAATACGTAGCTTCTCAAACACACCACTCTGCGTCGTCCCCTGTTGGACGGTGAAGGAGGAGGACGAGGATATCGCGATGGAAAAGTAGTAGATTTTCGGGCGTATTTCACCGCCGAAGACAGGTGCTAGAGTTTCTTCCCCCTCTAGGCCGGGTCGACCTTTACTTCTCATTGGAGTTTTCGACGGCGTTTTCCGGGGGAAACAAGCGCACCGCCGCGGCAAACTTCGTGTTGGAATCAACGGAGCGGTCGAGTCGAGCCGTGCCGGGTTGTATATCAGAAGGAAAACGTGGGCTAGGTACACCGGGCAGGAACGAGGTTTAACGGCTCCCTCTAGGGCTGCCAGTTACCACGGTCCGATGCCTACCCTCTCGACCTGTCCGTCCTGGAATAAAGATGGCCGAGGGGTTGCAGGAGCATCCGCACTGGGGTTATCCTCATGGGATTGCACGAGGGTGTACCGTCTGTATACGTGTAGCAGCCGGCCGTTTGTGTACGAGAACGAACGGCGTGCAGACGGGGACCGAAGAGGGAGTGGAGAGGGGGGTGGGGGGCTTTTTTTTGCTCGATGCAACCACGACAGACCTGACGAGATGTAAATTCTACGCGTCACGGAAGAAAATACTCGCGGTAACGTATACGCTATCGTTCATAAGTATCCAGACACTTTGATCGATTCGCGGCAACGATATCCTCGTTTGATAAAAAAGTGTACGAATTAGGTAGGAATTTTCTGGAATCGATACAGACTACTTGTTGGAGGACGTACTTTACAATATTTTTGCAATACTTTTGCATTGCAAACGTACATGTTATCGTTCGTAAGTCATTCCAGACATCTTTAATCGCCTGATAAAAGTGTACGAATTAAATGTAAATTCTATGGAGTCAATGTACTATTTATTAACATCTTGCGCTGGAATAACGTGTCACGCACGTCGAGAATTTTTTTGTCCAAAAATTGCAATATTTTAAGTATATTTAAGTATAACCCAAGCAAAATATGAATTTATTACTTCTCAATAATTTCTATCCAGTGATCGTACATACCGACAAGTTCAAAAAGATAGCGACAAATATACGTTTTGGTCACTCGTTATGGTCCGCAATCAGTTGCAAGCGCGAGTGATCAAAAGACGCACTTTATAATATTTTATAATATTTTTTATGTTATAAGTGTATCAGTATTTATACTTTGATCGATCAGCAACGATAAATATTCTATAAGGTCAATGTACTACTTATTGAAAGACTTATTGTTTTATAATATTTCGCAATATTTCTATAAGGATTGTGCAATGTGTTTTAGCTGCTACATAACAATTTAAAACAATTTTGTCTGAAAGAAAAATAGTTTGTTGATAAATCTGGATAAAATGGTTCACCAATTACAAACCTAAACTTTTGACTGAATATTCGCTAGTTAATCAATCCAAGAGAGAGTCTAAAGGAACTTTCGAACGGCACAGGACTATTTCTTTTTTTCATGTCGTCGACAATTGTTCAAATTTCCCCGCGTTCATCGTGCGTATCGCTTCACGTTCTGTTTGGACGGTTTTGTCGAAGTTGGACGCGTCGGTTGGATGACTGGTTGCGCGGGCGTATAGACGTACTGTAATTGATGTAAGCGGATTGTTTACAGTGCGACGATTACACAATGTGCATTCTTATGTAGAGGAACATAGTTGGTATCGCGGTGATCGCGAGTCACGCCGCTAATTCTATTACCATATTCGGAACATAATTATTATTGTTCCGTGAGGTTGCATGCGCGGTTACTAACCGTGATTAATTTCTGATTTATCGCGGAATTATCGCCCTCTGTCGCATGTAATCAATCAACCTCCTTTGCGATATGCCTCACGACTTTATTGGCCCGCGCTAGCTATTCTTTTCGCGTAAACGATCCGTAGGACCGTTTGAGAAATTGTTCCAGTGCGTCGTCGGAAGAGTGTCCATTGACGTTCTCGAGTTTCGAGTTTTCTATTTGTACAAAGCGGACTCCCTCCGCTCGAAAATGAAATTTTTTACACGCACACGCGAGAGATCCAAGCTAAGTCAACGCGTCGAGAAAGGATAACAAAATTGTGCAAGCTACGTACGTAAGTTACGCGCGTTTTATACTTTACGTCTGTAAAAGAATAATTTAAACATATTGCGCGACGAAGAAAAAAAGTTTGTCAGTGCCTGGCTGATGAAAAAAAAATAAAAATAAAAAATAAAAATTAGATCCACAGCGAACGTGTCTCTATGAACAAAAATAAGTTAAATAAATTAAAATACCCGAGATCTGGCGGATGAAAAATTGTCTTATCGCGCTTAGTGTTAGAGAACGTTAATCCGTCGTTCTTCTCTGGCGCTGCGCGTGCGGATCGATGGGACGCGATTCCCGCCGAATTACAGGATTTACCAGCCGCGTTGAAAACACACGGTGAAACGGGATGAAACCGGGCACGAGCACGCGGAAAAGAGCGGCGCATAAAACGGCCGTGCGTTTTCGTGATCAAAAATGAGATTTATAGGTTGGATTTCGACGATGGTGGCCCTGCTTGTTGCTAAAACGCAAGCGCCGGAATCGGATTTTAGAGGTGATCGATGATCTTTCGACAGGCGGTGGCCTGATAGGAAATTTCGAGGTCGGCCAGATAACCGGCAATCTTGTGATATATCGGTTAACGATATTAAAAGCCGAAAAGGGCATGCATATTCAGGGCGCCGCTTACGTTTTATCTGATCGACGCTGTGGCAGGCGCCGCCAGGGAATCTTGACGCTCGACGTAAACCTGCCAGAAGTTGATGGATTGCGATGCCGTGGCCGAAAGCGGGTTACCACCCCCCGAGGAAGTGTGTTACACTTCGCCCCGGCGTCCGTCTAATTTGAATTTAATAAGGGGTTAAATTACTGTTTATTCCTTCGAGCTTGTACGCCCTGCATCGCGTTGCTTCTAACGGGTGAATGTTTCCTGCGGCTCCCGGGGAGTGGATGGGAACACCAGTCGCAACTGAAATTGGACTTTTCCACCACGGGGAGGGGGGAAAAAAAGGGACGTTGATGCGTAAAGGATTGCCGTATTAAATTGGGGGAGTGCGCGTTTTAGTTACAAGGTGTAGTCGCCCGCGTGGCGCAAAGTGGGCTATGAACGTGGATCCGCGCCGCGAAGGGTTGATGAAGGCTGCGATTCACATTCGAATAGAGCTTTCAAAGCCCTTCAACGTGATTTAACGCAATTAGTCTCTTCGAGTTCCGAGCGACGTCAAAGATATTTCAAGTCGCCTTGTTTCTTTTGTGTATTCGTGTATGGTCGGCGAGATGGTTTTCGCATAGATTTCTTAACGTCCAATTCCACGAACAAAATTGCAAACAAGTTCGTCAATAATTTCTCTCGTTATTGCCCGTTCTGCCAGGCGCTGCCCCCCCCCCCCCCCCCCACAACGCCATTACACGAATTCGATTTACTCAAATTTAAACTTCAAGTCAAGCGACTTCGCTCGCATCAACACGAGCTACTTTGCGCGAAACTTAAATTCAACTAACTCAACTAATCCGAACAGGACTGAAACTCAACTTTACCAAACATCGTTTACTGCTACTTTTCCTCCGCTCGTTCCCGCGCGGCCGTATTAAAATCGCATTATCCGGCATTTCCTCTTGCTCGTCTCGCAACACGCCGGAGACCTCCTTAATCCGTGCCCTCGGTTCGTCAATCGAACGTTTTCGGACATCCATTATCCATATGAAACCTTGTAAAATTTGTTCCTCCGGTTTCGTGGAATCAGGGACGGTCGAGAGGGTTGAGAGAGGGTAGAGTGGCGGAGGCAAATAGACCCGCAAACAAACGAACAAAGAGAGCAACCAGGTCTCTCTTCTGGCGAAATATTAGGCAGGTCTTCGGTGGAGCCGCATTGTGTTTTGTACTCCGGGAAATAGCGACGTTCCCGGTCGGCCGCGAATCAGCTTGAAATATATACGACCGAGAGGGGAGGGTGGCCGGTTGCAGCTGCAGTCCGCAGTCTCTCGCGAGCGAGTGAATCAACGAACGAACGAGTCTCGTCTCTTCGTTGTCGGACGTTGGTGGATTCTGAAAAAGCGAGCAAACCAGAAGAGGACACACACGCGTGGAGGGGCAGGAGAGAAAAGGACGAACGAGCGGGCAGCCGCATACGGTATTATACGGGCGTTCGTCGATGCGCCGCAGCTTCCCCCCCCCCCCCGTGCAGCAACTATACACCGTGGGCTAAATCCCAAACCGTTCCCGTGAATTATTTCCGGCATTACGAAAAGTGGGACGGCATACTTTAAACCGGGCGCGACGCGCCAAGGGCTTCGGCTTCTACTTAATTAATCGTTCCGGCGGATTTATCGTCGTCTCCGGGGCCCGTTAGCCGCCATGATTTCGCGAGCCTCTCCCCCAAACGCGTTCCGCAAGACGCCCCATTTATTCACCGGTGTGACTCGCTTCTCTCGATCTCGGCGCGCGGGCCCCTGTCTCGGACTCTTGTCGTGAATTATACGAAACGATATTGTAGCCAGCCGAAATTCTCGTCGGCCCTGGTTAGGCAGGCATGATACATTCGTCGCGAGTTATTAGAAAAGTTGTCGCACAATGGCGGTGGCGAGGAGTGGCGAGGGGTGCGACGTATTTATGGTAGCGTGGGTTGGTACGTTCCAATTTTGGCGAGTCGTTGAGACGGGGAAAGAGAAGCTGGTACGAATTGGGGGGGAAATTTGTGTTTTAGAATTCCAATGATATTTATTGTGTTTATTATAACGTTGCGCGAGAAACCATCAAATTTTATTGCCACGCAATACCAAAATTCTTCTGCTCCAATAATAATAAAAATCGGAGACATGGCCATTTGAACGAAATGTAAGAGAAGCTTCTCGTGTTATAAAATTAACGACGCGATAAAAAGCTGATTTCGAATTAGAACATTTTACGACCTAGATGTAGAACACCGTAGACAGTACCAGCCATGCTTGAAAAATAGGAGGAAGAAACTACAAAAAGTTGAAGCGAATCGTTTCACTCTCCGCTCTCCACTCCGAGAGAAGAGGACGATTGCATTTGCGTTACGTGTTGGCACGGCGCGAGAGAGCTCGGTCCGTGAAACGGCGTGAAGCGTAACGAATTTCGGCGAATCGCGACGAGCAAAACGGGGCTGAAGCGAAGGAGGACCTGCTCCGAGGGGTAAATCGGCTTTTGTGTGCGCGACGAGTCTTTCTAACGTGTGCCGTCTTAATAGAGCGTGCGAGAAACATCCAGCTGAACGAAGGAAGAAAAAAAAAGGAGGATCCTGTGGGAGGCAGAAGGCAAAATTTCCGTTCATGGCTGTCAGAATCTTGATATTATCCTTCATATTACTTTTTTTTATCTCTCTCCCTCTCGCACTTTTAGTTTCGTTTTACGAGCGTATATATATGTACACGCCGACAACGCCGTTTCGAATGAAATTGTTCTCGGAGATTCGAGATATTCTTCATAACGTTTCTGCTCTTATTTTCCGTTCTAGCTTTGATATCGTATCTTCGTCGCGAGATGAGACGGAAAACAAATGAAAGGATTGAAGGCGAGAAAAGGATCAAGTGTCACGTGCAAAATTCTTTTCGTTTTTTTTTTTTTTTTTTTAGTCTGTCTCTTTATTTTCCAAATAATCGAAATTATTAAATATTCTCACGAACGTAAGGAAAATTATATATGTAATTACTTGCTACTCGAAGCTAGCTGGTCGCAATGTTGCATTGATTAGCAAGAAAGGAAATACGTTTCCCAATATTTACAGAGATTACTCCGATTTTTCGCTTTCACATTCTGAACTCTTTCTATGTAAGCTTTTTTCTCCCCCTTGATCTCGTTTCTTCAATACGTAATCACGTCTTCGCGATGAACGATAGAAGTTTTCAAACTACGAAACGAACGATCGCAATCTGTCGAAACCGTTTTATTTATTCAACAGATATTTACCCTTCCATTTACATTCACGCAGTCTCAGAAACAGACGGTATTGCGATAGAAAAAAAAAAAAAAAAAAAGAGAAAGAGCGAAGGAAAGAAACGAAAGGGAGGGGGAGTGGGGCTGATTTACGTTTCCGCTTGGTCCGCGCGTTCCACGATTTGCCGAGCGTGGAGCACGTGCACGTGCACGCTCGCTATTTATCATAGTCCATGGACGTTCGTCGTTCAGAAACTGAGCAATTTATGCGTGTTTTGATATTCTCGCTCGCGTTTTATTTCCTTTCCTCTTGCTCCCTCCTGTATACTTTCGTTTCTTTTTCGTCAACGTCCCGGCACGAATATATCAGAGAGAGGGGCGACACGGGGCGGAGTCGCGTTACAGATAACATCGCGAGGCCGACGAACGAGCCACTGCTACCCTAATAAACTGGTGGCCCTGATCCCATAAAAATGCATTGAATTCTCTCGTAGCTCTGGTACACACCCTTCGTCGAGTGTCTCTATCGGCGGGTGGTGCGGGGAAAATGGGTGAAAATGGAGAAAAGTGTTGGTGAAAGAATCGCATGCGTTACGAAGAGATTGCGATATTATCGCGCGATGTTATCGACGGATTAACAAGGAGGGCAGTTGAGATCAGGACCGTGGAAAATTTCTTTTGTTGTCACGTGTAATATTTGTAGCACATTAGTCTGAACATTAGTAGATTGCGTAGAACGAGGAGAAATGAACACTGACAAATGAAAACTTTCATAATTTAATTTTTGCAAACTGTATTGCGCATGATATTTTTAATAATTCATCACTGTACATTCAGATGCATGTATATGAAAAATAATATTGCAATTGCTGTTCAATAGATGATGAATTTCTTTCTTTATTGCCACGTGTAGCATTAGTCTGCCGCGTAGATTGTACAGTATGGGGAGGAATGAACTCTGACAGATGAAAATTTTGTAAATTTGCATTGTCAATTTCTAATAATCATTACTGCATATTCAGGTACATGTGTGTTCATTAAAAAGAATATTGCAATTGCAGTATTTGCCAGACGATTTCTTCCAACATCAACTTTGCATTTAAATACTAAGACGATAATCCATCTAGACATCCAAACAGTTATTTCCAAATTTCATGCAACAATATTCAATCAATTTCGTACAATATTACTGATATTACAGTATTTATAATTCGTAACTTATAATACTATTTATTAGCATGTTAAATCCCAGTATTATTAATATCCTCCGCAAATACAAGAACAAGTACGTAGGCAAAGCCTAGGGGAACGATTTGGAATAGTTTGGCCAGGAGCCGTAGGAAAATCGGAATATAGGATGTCGTAAGTCTTTCGCGGAACCGAAAGCAACCGGTGGATTTTTATTTCAATTCGTGGCGCAATATATTATTTGCAAAGCTCCGGCTTGCGAGCGCACGCATACGAGGGTGAGGGGGTGAGGGAGGAAGGCCACCCTCGTCTACCACAAATCCTATCCGCGAAAGCGGCGAACCTTTCGCCAGGGCCAAACGGTTTCTATACGTCTGTAACGACGCGAATAACCTTTATACACCCTCCGTTCGTCGATACTCGCGTATCGCGTGGCTCTTCTCCCTCTTTAGGAGGAGCCTTCTACCCCTCACAACTTCGTTCGTTTGTTCGTTCGTCCCGCAGTTTCGCGGTCGGGAATTTATTTTCCACGCACGAACGCGTGGTGATTGGCCAGGCGAATCGAACGGCACGATCTACGCCGGAGTGTTGCGTCGTTGCGTGATTTCTTTCGTTTATTTTGCGACACCGAGGGCGAGCGAAAGTCGCACCGGCAGATGTCGCCGAATTTTAATTTTAAATCCAGCATCTCTCGCAAGTTTAGGAAATTTTAGGGAAAATTCAGTTATTCGGCTCTGCCGAGATGTTCTAAATTTAAGTTTTAGAACAGAGGTGGCTAACTGGCGGCGCTTGCCCCTACTCTCCTCATCCCCTCCACCGCGTTGAGAGTATCGCGGCCATAATACTCGCGTTAAGCGTACATATAAATTGTTTTCTTTACCTCTAGTCGTTAAAGTTAAAGGAAAATGGGGAAAGTAGTTTGTACAGCCTGCTGCAGAACAGAGTGGAAACTAATTTTCATGGAGGCACCGGCAAACTGATTGTGAGCGAGCCTCTGTTCCACGAATGGTTTAGATTCTAGACGAGTAGAGGAATTCTTATTGATTAATCCCCTCCTTTGTCATCGAAATAGCGTGGAATTGGATTTAATTATTTGCAATCCTATGAATAGAAATGAAAATCAAATGTCAACAGGGCCATAGCGTCTCGCGAATGTAACTAGACACAATAAGGTCAAGTATTGAACGATGTTTTAAGCGATGTTTTTGCTGTTGTATTATGGAACGAGAAGCGATTAAGAAAATTACACGAAACAAGGCAACTGTAATTCCTACGTTCCTCCATCTAAGGTTTATACCTGGATTCTTCGAATTTCTCCAGTAACTCCACGATAAACTGGCTTCGTACCTTATATCCCGACCCAGTTGAGCGTCGTTATAATTCTCTAACGAACTCCAACTGCTAAACCCTTGACGATTGTCTCCGAGCAGTGCCGTCTAGATTCTCTATATCCCTGTCGATTCAGCACTGGCACGATATATTCTTCGTTGGAAGTTTCTTTTTTTTTCTTCTCACGTTTGATTTTCATCCGAGCAGGCGAATAAACAAATTTGCCGATGCATGAGCGTTGCCATCGTAATTCCATCGCCGCGTTTCACTCGCGTTGGAGGATTCTCTGAACGGGCTCTGGAATCGACAGCTTCCAGTAGCCGAATTGATTTCGATGGATAATCGATTCGACCGCGGCGCGCGAGATCGCCTTTCTAAGAGAGGCGATCTCCCCCCTCGTCCTAATTCGCGCTAGTCGGTCATGTTTAATTCAGCGGTAATGCGAGTTTCACGTGAATCGTTCCGTCGTCGAAGATCCCGGGGTCAACGTTCTCGCCAGTTTAAAGGGGAGTGCGAGAAGTTCGAACCGGCATCGGCGGGTAATTC
Organism: Frieseomelitta varia; assembly: GCF_011392965.1. NCBI lineage: Eukaryota > Metazoa > Arthropoda > Insecta > Hymenoptera > Apidae > Frieseomelitta > Frieseomelitta varia. Next base: position 249,522 of record NW_025109084.1, on the reverse strand, counting down.
GGTTCCGAACTTACCGGTTCATGTTTAATTCAACCTTCGGCCCGGCCGGGCTGCAGAGAGTGGTAGTTTCGCTCGCGCACTACCGGGAGCGAGAAGAGTTCGACAAAAGGAGGGGCGGGAGGGTGGGTGCGCAGGCGATAAAGAACTGCGAAAAAAGAAAGGGAGACGTCGGTCCGAGGTTGGAGACGAGGGGGCTCGGCGCAGGTTTGCCGAAAGTATCCAGGCCAGAAGATTTACTTTTATACGTCGGCGATGCATGTAAAATACGTCTTTACATAAAATGTCGCGGAGTTTTTACCTCCTCGCAACTGAAATTGCCGCTCGTAAATTCCGGCATTGCAGTGATATCGACGACGCCCACCTGAACAATCCCGAGCTTTATTCCGGAATAAATCAACGCTATCGTTGCATAACGAAGCAGCTGCGCGCTTCTTTCCTCTCTTCCACTTGAAAAACAATATTCGCGTGAGAAGTCTCTAAGTTTATACATGTATGTACGAATGCATTGGACTGGACTTGCAGCAGCGAATTTTCCGGCTCACGCGATATTTCGACACTTTGCTCGACGAGGTGACGGAGCATCGCCAAAGAGGATGTTTGCGAGGGATACTGAATACGGCGTGTCGTGCAGTGGCCGTAGCCTGGAAGCGGCGGTCAATTATTCGATGGCCGTTTGAACGAGCAACGTGCCTCGATCTCTAGCATCTTCAACCGTTGGCCACGAACGGTGCGTGTTCTGGACAGGGCCTGTCTAGTGTCCCCGTGGGACAATCTTGTCAGCAGGGCTCCGCCATTACCTGGCCACATTGTACGTCCACCCTGGCCTCACGATATTGCATCTGATGCGAAATCTGCCCGGCTGATCGTTGCGTCCCGGTACCTCTAGTCTGCATGGTTACCTTCGATAACCTCGTTCGGTCCTGTAACCGGCCGCTTGTTTCCAGCCGGCTTTCCAGAGAGAGAGAGAGAGAGAGAGAGAGAGAGAGATAATGGGTGAGATGCGAGCGAGTGGACACGAGACACGAGTCGACGGGACTAGTGGGATTATAGGGTCGACGGTCATAGGGGTCTTTTGAGCCACAAGAAGGTCCTGGAATTGAATTATCCGCCATCAGGAGGGGTTTCGACCTCGGCTATCGCGATAGTGGAAAGTCGGAGAAAACCGAGTGGCCACTAATCATATAAACCCCGAAAATATAAGGAGGAAAACTCGGCTACGACGAAACTGCCGGATATTGCCTGGGAACAAAAGAAAACAACCGTCCGCCAAGCCAGTTGACCGAACGTTCGGCGTCCTCCTAAATCATCCCTATAGTTTCTGGCTAGTGTCTCCGTGGAGTTTGCTGCGTGAAGGCTACGGAACGTTGATGTTACACGTCCGACAGCTGAACGGAATTTCACCGTCTGTGAAGAGAATGGAAGAACAAACCAAATCCAAATAATTACGGTTGGAACTGTAATTACACAAACTGATTCGTCGTATCGTAGCAAAGAAATTGATTGAGATGAAGCACACAAGGGACGAAATCGACGTTCAATTTTGATACTATTGCGGCGATAATTCAATAAAATTTTATCTGTCAGTTGGCAGACATTTTTATTACGTAGATTCACGTGTGCAGTGTCCTTGGATGTGGTTGTCCTGGCACGCGGAGCAGAACGCGATCCGCTTTGACGCGAAATCAAGGATCAGGACAACCGGTCGTGGTCCTGTCCAAGCAACGAGGTCAAAGGGTTTGCTCGCCGAAGTGGCAGCGTTCGAACGTATCCGCCGCAAACATTCCGCAGAACAGGAGGACAGATGTGGTATATTACATCAGCAGTTGGTGGCGGGGCCGGCCTCTCCGTCGTGACGGTATCCTTTGGGGTATCCGCAGATGTGCCGAAAGCCGCACTCCCGCGCGTTATATATATAGTATATATAGTATATGGGAAGGAAACCACCAGCACGAGCCTGGCTATTCGTGGTTTTGACAAGGTCGGGACAGGCTACCTGTCGTTCCACTCCTGTGTTTCTCGGTCAATGATTATTAAGCGTCACATCTTGCGGCGACGACGGAACCGCGAAACGTGCCAAGTTCCTAATTATCAGGAACGTTTTGCCTGGATAATTCACCCGTCCCGTCTCGCGGAAATTCCCGTGAAAGCCGGCAGCGATCTTTCTCGTCGCTCGGCAGCCTGACGGGGATCGTCGGATCGAGGAAGCACGTTGTTCTTATCGCTCGTTGCGTCGAGGAAGATTCACGATTACTCGGAATCCAGCTGGTCTTTCGATTTACCTCGACTTTACGTTTTTTTAACACTAGAACTACCAAGATGAATAAAATGATCAATTTGTAATTGTTGTTGTATATTTTACGGGTATAAAATAGTATACTTCAGAGATTTAGATGAAATGTAACTTATCAATTTAAATTTCTAGTGTTAAACACGAGATTTAGAGAACCTGTGGTTTGTGTCTCATCGTATTCACTCCATACTGATTTGCAAGCAGTGAAATTAAATTCGATTGTAAATTGAAATGAAATAAAAATTGAAAATTACAATTGAATGCTTCGCAACGACCAGGTTCTTTCGATCGACGTCAGTCTCTTTCGTAAGGGATCGGTTGCAGAAACAGTACGTGTCACTTTTCTCACATTTCTCTACTTTCTCGTCTTTCGTTTCGAAAAAATCCAAAATTCCAACGACTATCGTCGCGTCGGCTCGATCCAGCAAGGATCGGAAGTGGGCCGGTTCCGGAATTATTATCACCATTATCATATATATTGGCCGACGTTGGCCGCGAGGAGGCCGCGCTCGGTGCTAACGCATTTGATTTAGCGCTAATAAATAACCATTATTGTAGAACAGCGGAATGGCGAACGCCGTATGCCGTGCCGGGGCGGTTGCCAGCTTCCCGAGGGAGAGAAAATAGAATCGACAACGTAGTTTCCATTATTGCGCCCGATAAGGGGATGAGCATGCGGACGAGGGCGCCGCGGCACCACACGTCCGTACGTGTGGATAGGGTTGATTGCGCCGCTATAATAACCCGCTAGAAGCGCACCAGATGGCTTGGGACCGCCCGAGTCGCGAAACTTGTCGCTCGTTTTTGCGCCCGTTCGACAAACTCACCACGTGGCGAACGCTGAACTGCCCAACACTTCTTTGCAATTGCTGTCGAAGGGATGAAGTACGTTAGAGATGAGGCGATGGCGATTTTCTACTACTAGTTTGATTCCGTGAATTTTCGTGTTGAATTGTTGTCAGTTTTTATTTTATTATTCGGACGTGTCGAGAGCTTCATTTTTCACGAATCGTTTCACTCGTGATCAGGTACCACAATTGGTATTCAACGTCTTAATAACGTTCTGCCACTTGTTTTCGGTTGCGCAAGAATCAAAACACAGTGACCAGCATACAGAATCGAAAGCGGCGAGGAGGGATCTTATTATTCGTCGTCGGTGGAGAATCCAATTACGCGGAAGCCGCAGGCCTCCGATATATCGATGTTCGCTAACGGCATCGCTAATCCTATCTCGAAAACTCCAAGTTTCCCTCGGCCGGAACTATAATTGTATAGCCGCGGCGTCGAATGAAACTGTTCCCGAGTCAAAGCATTCCTTCGTTTCATCGGTCAGACCACGTTCTGCAGTCCCACCGACAAAAGGCCACTCTATCCTTCTCTCTCTCTCTCTCTCTCTCGGTTTTGCCGATCCATCCCATCCCAGCCTACGCAACCAAAATACAACTCGGACAGCGAGTAGGTGCGGTAGCATAGTTGTTGCTCGAAGCAACGGCATCGCGTAATATAACTCACAGACGAAGAGGGAACGGGCAACGTTGGCCACGTTGGCGTTCCGCGCGTCGTGTAGCCCCATCGGTGGTGGTGTTTTACGCGCGCGAGTAGCATCGTATCCGGGTAGGAATACGAACGGCTCTTTCGTAGGTTTCGATGACGGGGCTACCGGGTGGTAGTTGGCATTCCCCCGTAGCACGGCAACCTGTCCGTGAAGCTCCATGGGCTCCATCTCCGTCCACATTCGTCACAGGCTGGCCACCCTTCTTGCTTGGCAGCGGTGGCCACTGCTCTCCCCGGTCTGCAACGTGTAAACACGCCGGCGTAATAGCGAGCAGCCTGACCCTGCCGCTCCAACGGCATTGTGTGCGCATACTGATGTTTCATTAGCCGACTGTTCATGCTTCTCCCTGGGCCGTCAATCAAGTTCTCCAGCCTGCGGCTGGCTCCTCAGTTTCACCAGACGTCCGTCCCGATACCGGCCGCAGTATCGGCCTGTTAGGATCGCTTTATAAGGGGATTACAATTATCCGATGTTTGATTACCCCTTCCGCGGTTGCAATCTGTTTAGACGCGTTTACGTGCAGTAGCGCAGTACCGTGTACAGTGCTACTCACCCATTCTCGGGTTCCTCCGAGTTGCACAGAGACCGGCGTGTTCGCATTGGCAATTGTTACCTACCGTCGTCGTGACGGCCGTTTGTTCCATAGTACGGGATAAAAGGATCGATTTACCACGTCACCGCTGCTACTTGTCCGTTCGGTCGGTTCGCTGAAACGGTTGATTGGTGGATGACTTTTCGCCGTGGGGACGATCGTCGCGATCAGCGTTCGCGGAGTTACGCGAGCTACGCTCGAGGACTTAATTGTACCGGCAGGATGGCGGTGAATATGAATCGTCGCGAGGGAAGATACGTCGATTTAGGAAAGGGATGCGAGCAGGAGTTTCAAGAATTGAAAAAGTCGAGTCATTGTTTTGAGGACCTCCTTTCGCCATCATGATTGCCAGCGTTCTGTTGCCTCGTTTCAGTGTAAATAACAATTGTTACTCGAGCAATTATTTTATCGCGGATTTGATTGACTCGAAACCTATGATTAATTGATACAAGAATTTTCTTTGTGATAAATATGTTATAAGATCAAACCGTCACATATCTTAGTGACTAACCTGTAGTTGTACCAGAACTAACCTAAAAATAGTTACCTTTTCTAGAGATAACACGTACGAACGCTGTTATAAATTTGCACGTTTAAGAATTGCACGAACAAGAATAACAAGAGCAACAGCAACGATTGAGAAGAAAGAGACTCGTCGCGAGTGAATCATCGAAGAGTCGTTCCAGGCTCTCATCACTGACTCATATCAGACTCGTGACACTCGCCAGAAAGACATGGCGCAAACGTGTACCGTCCAAGTATAAGCATAATTCATTAGCGTTCGTGTTCATTTGCTCATTTAAGAGAGAGGACAAACTTCATCTGCCTTCTTCCCCTCTCCATTGATCCTTGACTCGCAACACTCGCCGACGCTTTCAACTTCTTCGCTACAACGTTTATTACACTCGCATCCGAAACTGCAATACCTCCAGGTTTGCAACTGCACTATCGTTACCGGCAACTGTTGGAGCAACAAACGCGAGATCGTTTCCAAGCTGCGCGGCATTCTCAGGGTGGAGGCAGCAGCGGCGTTTTCACCGAGGAATTCAACTTCGTTAGACGCTAACGCTTCGTTTACAGTACAATCTCGCGTTTCGTTTCGCACGGGGAACGTGTGTGATGTTCGTTTACACGTGCTGCTTATCGTCGACCATTACGCGGCGCGAAATCGTTTCGGCTTCCGGCGGGACGCGATTCGTAACTTAACCACTTGCGCTGGCAACTGATTGCGGACCATAACGAGTGACCGAATCGTACACAATAATTCGTCGCTGTTTTTTCGAGCTCGTCCATGTATCACATCATGGATAGAAATTATCGAGAATTAATAAATTTATAAATTTGTATTTCGCCTATATTTCGTTTTACTTAAATATACTTAAAACTGAGGAAATATTACAATTTTGAGACAAAGAGTTCCCGACGTGCGTGGCGCATCATTCCAGCGCAAGAGACAGAGAGGTGGAAACGAAGAGACACAACAGTGACACAAATGGATACGCGCGCCCGTATCGAAATCAATTTATAAGAGGATCGCAATTATCTCCGTGGTCGACGCCTCCCCCTCCCCCACCCACTTTCGAATTTACACTACGGTTTGGAGTTATGCCGGCGGCGCGCCGTAGTGATGAACTGCAACGCAAATTCGAACCGCACTGTGGCAACGCGATGGTCGATTGTTAGCGGTGTCGTCCAGCACCATGGCCACGCCAGCAATTGTACATTGTTTCATTTCAACGATCCAGATTATGTAAGGTTCCGAGGCAATTACGCGTTGGTTATCTCGGTCACGCGATTTCATTCGTGTTTCGACGAGTTTGCTTCAGAAGCAGAACGACTGATTTGAGAGAGAAACTTTTTGCCGAGGTGAGATGACGATCGAGCGGGATAGATACAGTAGGATTGATTAATTGTACGTTAATTGCGTTAAGAGTGAGACTATATGTAAATTGTAATTATGCTTTGGGCATTGCGAGAATGTCGCGTGCGTGGGCAAGGTTCCCTTCGAATCTTTCTCTCTCTCTCTCTCTCTCTCGATGATTCACCACGGCTCTTGAAAAGCAACGGGTAATTGAATTAGCGCCAAACACCGTCGCTCTCGTGAGATTAAATTGCGCGAATAAAGTGACATAAAGAAAACAGAAAGTTGATCGTAAGGTCACTTGTCGTGGAAGTAGAATAAAGAAATTAAAAATGTTTTGAAATCGCTTAGAATTATTTAATGTAGCCTGGAGATGCTCAAAGTCGCTGAAAATTATTTAAAAAACCCGAAGAAACATCACTCGAGAATTGTGTGATTACACAGATTGCATTTAACGTACGATCTAGTGCGCAGAGAATAAAGATTGAAAAGCAACAGCGAGGAGTACAATAGTACAACACATACAACACATACCTGTCCGTATGTATAAGTGTCCGCGACCTCGCAAACAAATACGTACACAATTCCCCAATTAAATGTCAGGTTTCATAACCGATCCTAATCAACGACTAGAACCACACTGCAAACCAGTCTGCAGCATTGCTCAATCACGTGCAACATTGATCGAGCGACGCAGGTTAATTACGAAGACAACGAGCCATTATCAAAAGGAGAATCGACGTGGCGTTTAGTTGGATCAACGGTCCCATGTCCCCCCAGCGGAACTGGGACGTAACGTCAAAATCAGCCGAATACCATCGTGGAACACGTACGACAGTCCTTTTGCTATCGCTTCGCGCGGCTAACCTTTGACGTGTAGACAGAATGCCGATTCGTGGCGCAGAGGAAACAGGGTGGCGGAGGGAAGGGAGGCGAAAAAAGTGAGAAAGAGGAAAAATAGAAAAAAAAAAGAAAGAAAAAAAGAACGGAAAGCGACGATGCGTTTCAACGCGAACGAGATTGCTTTGTCAACTGCAGCGTAAGTGACAAGTACGATTGGCCTGAACGCGCGCGCGAGCCGCGTATTATCCCGCCGATGTTTCATTACACTGTCAATCACCGTGTTTGTCCAGAGGCCCTTGCCCGCAAACCGATCGACTCGTTCTCATCAACCGAGCCAAATCGCTTTCGCCGGTTTCGCTTTATAAAGGGATTACAATCATCCACTGTTTGATTACCTTCCCGGGCATGTGCGAGAGTTAGTTAGCCTCGGCCGCGATACGTACGCGGAGAGAGCGCGACGTCAACGGCGTGTGCCAGGCCCTAGCAGGACGATTCCCACCAGGCTCTGTCCGCGTTCTGGCCACGGCAATCACGTCGCGATATTCTTTACAGAATATAGAAACCTATTGACCGTCAATGGGCCAATTTCGCGACGCAGGTGCTGATGCTATTTAATATCGTGCGAACGGTCGCGTGCAGCGAGATGCGAGGGATCAAACAGACAGATTCGAGGCAAACATGCACGTTCCGTTTCGAAAGATCATTCGTCTGAACTTGATTTTGGAAACCAGCGACCGATTCTTTGGTGATTCGAATAACAGTAGGTAGAAAATGTATAAATTTCAAATGCAAGTTGTACGAAATACGCTTGAATCTCGCCATCAACTATTTTGATAGAATAACTTAAAATTGCGTATACAATATTCGTGTCGCAAGTATATTTTCAGTAACGTAATCGTTACAGTCCATTTTCTGTTGAATATGATCCGAATTATTGGCTCGCGACTTGCCCGAACATAATTACAGCCGTAATTATCTTCAAATTGACCAAATTTACATTGGGACACGTAGAATATCGATCTTAATGTTACACGTCGTCCATCAATATCGTCGCATGGGAATCTAACATTTTGACTTGCGATCCCGGTGTAATCCTTCTACCAACACGAGAGAAACTGTGATACATTCACGTTAACTTTTCCTTACTGTAGACAAGGCAAATGCCTTGGCGCATAGCTCGCAGTAGAAACGGCTGCGTTAGTCAGACCGAGGAACCAAGGTGTACGTATCGTGTCAACGTAGTTTGTAATTTCTCCAAAATCTTTAATTACCAACCTCGCGAGAATTTTCTCTCTCTCTCTCTCTCTCTGTGTACCTGTCTGTACACATCGTCGATCGTTGGAACGTTCGCGATGCGAGTGTTCGAGGGTTTGTATTACGCCCCATTCCGTAAAAATCCGTCCGGCACATGTACATGTAGCCGAATGGAATTTACAATGGGACGATAATTTATGCTCGACGAGAGCGCTCGGAGCGTGGGGGGAGTCTCGCGACGAGTTTCAGCGGGGAGGGAAAGGAATCGAGAATTTACGGTGCGTCGTTGCTCGAGGATACATTCATAAAAACGCCCCCGTGACTCCCGTTAAAAACTGCCGTGCAGCAAACTGCGAACATCTCTCCGCTGATACCGCGACGACGGCTCGACCCTTTTGACGAATGGTCCTCATCCGACGGACAACAGCCAGTCGAAATTTATGAATCTCGCGTTTGAAATTATCAGTTTGCTTTTTCATTCCAGTCGCAAGTCCCGAGACTTTCGTTTGTATCAGCCGAACGAACGATCTCGTAAGACGTAGGAGTTGAACCGTTTAAAAAAAAAAAAGAATCTCTTCTTCGACCGTAACAATCACTGTGATCCACCTTCTGCTATTCTCGATCGGTATTACTGAGCTTTGACATAACTTTCGAATTCATTTACTTCCCTCTCGAAGAATGGAATGAAATATACAGTTTAAGAAGAACGTGGACACCTTTTCTCTGAGAAAACAAAAAATTCTTTTTGTGAGAAATTTTACGCGTTACGCGTTCAATCTTCAACACTACGACACGCTTTTCAGCATACGAGACAGACAAACTTGTTTTAAATTAAATTTCTGAAATTTGATGACTTAGGCTTTCCATCGTTAACCTCTTGCGCTGGTATCACGTGCCAAAATATTGTAATATTTCCTCAGTTTTAAGTATATTTAAGTAAAACAGAATAGGCAAAGTAAATAATAAATTTATTACTTCTCAATAATTTCTATCCAGTGATATCATACCGACGTGTTCAGAAAGAAAGCGACGAATCATTGTATACGGTTCGGTCACTCGTTATGGTCCGCAATCAGTTGTCAGAGCAATTGGTTAAGACACAGTTTCTCTCACAGTCTGTGCGTCATGATTGACCAAACGAAAAGAATGCAGTTCTTGTTAAACGCATCATAATGTCACGCGATATTATCGACTATCATATGAATAGAGATGGAGAATTCGCGAGACATCTCGTCGAATTTCCTGCATTTATCCGATCATCCTCGACAACGGCGGAGGATACGAGGGGGAGAATGGGGGATGATGCGCGGCCCACACCCTCGGTCAGCTCCGCGCGGATGTTGGAAAGGGTGAAACAGGGGCTGGTTTGTGCAACGTGTGTGATTACGTTGGCAATTACTCCCACCCTGGGCACGGGGGTAGGCCGGTGGCCTCCTTCCACCCTGGCATTCTCTGCGTGGTTCTCGGCCGACGGCGGAAGGGTTGTAACTCGTTATTAGCGAGGAACAAGAACGGTGGAGGGGCCAGGTGATTACAGCCTCGAAGTAGATTCCCTGGCGATGATAAACGCCGGTTCGCAGATCCGATCGTCGCGTCAGCTCTGCCCTTCGATTCTCTTTGTCTCTTCCCTCTCTCTCTCTCTCTCTCTCTCTCTGTCTCGATTTCTCGTAATTTCCTCAACTCCAACTGCGTTTCCGTGTTTCTCGTTCTATCCTTGGCTCGTCTCTCTACTCGAAAGGAAACATCGGTGTCTCGATTACCGATCTAAAGCGAAATAGCGTTCCTTCCCCCGTCTGAGAACTATTTCTTTCGATGTACATGATCTGGATAAGAGCGCCGGCTGCCTTGAAGTGAACCGTCCCGTCGCGTGTAAATAGGAACGTAAATCGCTTTATTGGATATAGAAGCTGCTATTAACGGGATTACATCGCGAGGTTACATCGTCGAAGGTGGTAACACCGTGTTTTGCAGAAATCGCGCGGCGTTCTCTTTCACACGCGGAACGTCCACGCCAGTTGAAAGGGAACGGACACGGTTTATCAAGATTCGGCGGCGGGAATAAATCATCCACGGTTGAAGGGCGAAGGTGGGTAACGGCGATCCATGCGGCTGTCTCTCCGTTCGGTTGCCTTCGAAACCGGTTCTCTCGCACTCGTTACGCACTCGAGCCCGGCGAACCGGTGAAAGAGCTGCACCAAAATTGTCGACGGAGGAAATGGAAATCGGCGAGGGCGGAGTGAAAGTGAATGAGACGAATGCGCAGAGTCTGAAAATACGAGAAGAACGGGAAAAAATGTGAAAAAAGAGAGGAAAGGTGAAAGAAAAAAAAAAGAAAGAAGAAGACACCGAGGGTCAATCAGGAAAAAGAGTCCTTAAAGGTCGGTCAGAGAGAAAGAGAGAGGATATTTCCCCGAGCGGATTTTTTCGTGTGTATATGTGTGTGTGTATATATATATATATATATATATATATATATATATATATATATATATATATACATATCTATATAACATCTCGACGAAAATGCTCTGCCATAGAAAAGACTTGAAGAGCTCTCTAAAAACGACTGCATCTTTCGCAGTAGCGCACGCAGCGAAGGTATTAGCAAGTCGATGGTGGTTGGTAAAGATTCTATGGCTATATATGTATATATGCTAGATACACTGTGACGGAAGCTATACGCGTGGAACGAAAAGATAACGCAATTTATTTCAGCCTTTATTCATCCTTTTTTCGTTTTCTCTCCCTCCCTTGTGCAAGCTCGTGTGTACCAGTCGACTCCTACGTAGCTAGAACATTTTTTTCTCCATTTTCTTTCTTTTGTCTCTCCTCTCTGTCTCTCCCTCTTCATCCATTCTTCTTTTTTCTCTCTCTTAACCCTCACCTGGGTTGCTCACCCCTCGCGTCTTCCGCTATTAAAGTTCCACTTCTCGCTATTATCATCGTAGCGGATTTAAATGCATCCACTTTACGCCGATAAAATCTGAAATTCTCTCGACCCGTTCCTCCTCGAAAAAAGGAAGCTTTTTCGATTTCTTTGTTTTCTAGATCTCTGCTCCGTAGTGAGAAACGGTCGTAATAACTATAAACAACTGGCTAGTTGATGGTTGTCGTTCAATATGTTATTTGTCACTTTCTTTCTTTCTCTGCATACAAAATCTCTTTTTGCACATTTATTCTTGGAATATTATTTAGTAAAAAAATATATATATATATGAATAGCCATTTAATGCTAGAACCACCAAAATGGTCAAAATGACCAATTTATAATTTTCTATGGAAATTTTATATATTTTTAGATACTTGAGTGATTTTTAACAAAATATATTAATCAAAAGCTCGTGTTCGTTATTAACTTTTTCTTGTACCATGCACTTTAATTTCCTTGCTACGAATATTATATTATATTAGCCATCGATAGTTTAGTTCTAGTGTTGAAGATACTACATACTGAATATCAAAGTATATTAATATACGAGTAACGGATAAATGTCTGCTCATTAATTTCTATAAACATTCTCAAATTTTGTGTCAAACTTTTACCAACCTGATCGTATAGTAACGAGGTCTCTAATATACAGTGTACATTGACGAAATTTTTTTTACAGTTTCTACGACTTTTCCGGCAATCTTTACAAGGCAGTCAAGTGTTCGCAAATACGTTTCTACTTCTTACCGATCTCTTCTCCTCTGTTATTCGCGAGTTTAACGAGATTACAACCCCGCCAACGGGATGGAGGGGAGGAGGTTTCCTTTCTCCAACGCTAAGACGAATTTTCCGCGACTGTTGGCGGAAATTTAATTCGGTTGTCCGTAGATTCCATTAAATCTGTCAGTGGCCAAGCCAGAGCCCAACCGGCTGACTAATCCAACTCGATCGCGCTTAATCCAAATTCGCGCGCGCTTCTCATTTCCGGCTGCCTGGGAGTTCTGGCGTGTCGCGATGCACGCGATTCATCGTTATGCTCGCTGGTTTTCCAAGAGGGTGAGCCGAGAGTGGGCGCGATGCGATTAACATACCAGAAGTTGCGCCGTTATTTCGAATCAGCCGTCTGAGTTGCACGACTGTTGAAACTCCGCGTGTACGGGACGCATGCATCAACCAGACGGCAATTTGGGTCATCGGGCTGACTGCCTTCTCGAAACATCGCGGAACGCGCGCGCGCGTATGTGTGTGTGTGTGTGTGTGTGTGCTTTAGTTTCGTTAGCGCCAAAACGAAACGTATGTATACGTGTATGTATATACGTTCCGATATCTCGCAGTCGCGGACTCTTCGTGCGCGTTTCTGTCTTCGACGCGCATTTCACCGAAATTGAATTTTCACCGGCTGACAGTCGATCGAAGCCGCGGATTACGGTCGACGACTCCCAGCTATCGCGCGGTCTCTGTTGCTTTTCTGCCATTTGCAACGTCATTTGTAACGTCGGTTTCCTTTTTAGTCGGACCGTTCGGATGGATTGTTTTTAGAAATAATGGAGCGAAGGATATTTGTAACTGGGTCGCGTTCAAGATTACAAAAATCTGCAACGTACGCGTAGTTAATTAAAAAATAGATCGAAGCAGAGAGATTCTGTAGGAACAAATTAAATAAATTTGCATGAACGTTCGCATTACAGTTGCGGCATTTATTTATTACTATAAGTAAATTGCAATTTCGTGTTATTTGTAATAGTAAAACACAACGTGTAATGATTTGTTTGGTAAGACTGAAATTTGATATAGCGAAGATGAAACAACAATTTGATATAACGAAGACGAAACTCGATAAGAAGACACTTTGGTGGAAAACTGCAAACTACTTTTTAATAATAATTTTTCTCTGCTAGCTAAAGAGGCCGAGTTTGAAATGACAGCTGTTTACAACGAACACCGAATTCTCTTACAAAAAGATTGAAATTTGATGTAATGAAGATGGAACAATAATTTGTTATAACGAAGACGAAACTCGGTAAGAAAACACTTTAACGAAAGGAAATTGCAAACTACTTTTTAATAATAATTTTTCTCTAGCTAGTCAAAAAGGCTGATTTTTAAAAGACAGCCATTCACAACGAACAGTGAATTCTCTTACAAAAAAAAAAAAAGACTGAAATTTGATATAACGAAGACGAAACTCGATAACAAGATACTTTAGTGGAAAAATATCAACAATCTCCTGGCTAGCTAAAGAAGTTGTTGCTTAGAAGACAATTGTTCACGCAACGAACACACTGAATTCCTCTATGAGAAAGAATCGACAGCAAGCTTATGTTGCCTTTGTCCTCTCTGCCTTTGCCCAGTCGCGCACCATATCTTTAGCACGGCAATTAAATTCAGTTCACCTGTACCCTTGTACACGGCAATTTGCAAGATCTTGGTCCCGTCTTCGCTCGAGACTGTTCCACAGCGCGTTGCCGACTTCAGCTACAGAATTGTTCCCTTCTCATCAGCGGGACACTCGACATTTGCAGGAACGTTGTCCAAGGGTGAACGCGAATACAAACGACATTCCAGATTGGGCCGCGTTTAGACCCAACGTTCCGAAAGATGCTCGACGAAAATGTCACGAGCATCTTTCCCCGGTAGGTATATAATTTGATGCCGGTAGTTGCCCAAGGTGTAGCTCGCAACATACGGCCGCTGCCTTTAATTGCACGTGTCTGACCTCGTTTTCCCCGAGACAAGTCTCGCATTGTATCCGGTAATGACCCTCCGGTTCGTGCATACACGTCGGCCAATTATTCGTCTAGGGACTATCTCGTTATCAATTAAACCGTCCTCAACTTCGAGCTGGCTGAAACAGGCCCCCGGAAATGAATTTTCCATTGGAAAGTTTGACGTATCAGGGCCTTGGAAATTATAATAGCCAGCCGGGCGTTGTGGCTGTTGGTAGTTGCTCGTGGGAAACTATCGAGGGCCGCGTGTTTACAGCACCGCTTTACTGTCAGGCGGCGTAACGTACGGCCAACTGTTGGGCGGAGAACGGCCGCGTTTCTTCGCTGAGAAACTTCGACACACGATCCACTGGGCCGAATTCGATCTGGATCTTGCACGACCACGTCATTAGCGTAACGACGTCCCTAATATAATTAGTGTTTGGCAGGAACGAGTTGAAAGTAGGACGAGAGGAGAAGCGAGCGTCCTTCCACGCGTCCTCTTTCCGTTCTTCGTCTCTTTCTTCGGTAGGAAAGGAGATAGTGAGTCGTGGTTTATTATTGTAATTTAATGACGTACAGTTCGTGTAAGAATGCAGACGAAGTGGGTAAAGTATGAATCACACATATGAGTCACGTGGTAGACAGATCGATCATACGATTCCTGAGGTCACATATTTTAATAAGATTAAAGTGTAATTCTTCAATGTGTGAAGATAATGTGACAGAGGGATGATTCTTTTATCTGTCACCTTTTCGATCTTTCCAGTCAGTCTCTGAAGTGTTGCTAATATAAAATAGAACGCAGTAATATCTCACGGGTAATAGATCAAAGAAAACAAGTCGTTATCTACGTTCAACAACTTCTGCAATCGCTGTTAAAAACATCTCCATTTCATCAACGTGAGGGGGGTGGGGGGTTACACGTTACGAAGACCATGAACTACACGCTACTTTAATGGAAAGTAGTAGATTACAGGCTCGAGTTGCAGGCGTTTCAGCCCCGAACGAGGCGATACCCGCTCGCGAGAAAGGTGTTTCCCATTAATCTCTAAGCGTGACCCGGTGATGTAAGCCTATTACCTTGATTAAAATATCCAATAATCGAATTCGTCCGAGTAGGATAACGACGGGGTAACCGAGTGACAGAAAAAAACAAGAATGCAACAAAACGGACGACCCGGCAGAGGGAACGAGGGGAATGATACGTTCGCAGGAGGAAGATAGGTTCACGCGAAAGGGTGGTAGGGGGTTGATTAATGAGAAGGGAGTGACGTGGCGGTACGCCGCGCACCAGCCACGCTTCGCCCCATTTCATCTCTGCTTTCCCCTCTGTTTCGTCCTCTCTTTCTCTCTCTCCACCCCGCCAGCTTGTTTTCTCCCATCCTTTCACTTTCCCTCCCTTTTCTTTCGTTTAATTCCGCGTCCTATCTCCAAAGGTTTCCGCTCTTTTTTCGCTCAACTTCGTGACTCCTTTGTTTAAGGCGGCGAACGAGTCGGCCGCCTCGTGGCGCCTCGTCTGCCCGCAGTTTTCTCCGACAAGCATTGAACGTCGTCGGTGTAAGACGACGTTCGTCGAAAAAATTGTCTTGGCGATGCTTTGCACGTTGCAATTTTTTTTTTTTTTTTTTTTTTTTTGATATACACTCCCGTCCATAAATCACCGGACAGTTGATAAAATCAAAGTGTGATTACGATTTACCTTGAGAATGACCTGACAATTCGTGACTACGATGGCTACATCACAGTCTTAACTTTATTAGTGTTCTCTAAATTCTCTTTCAAATTTCAAATAATTTGTTACAGACTTTCGAATTCTATTTTGGATCATTATTCTACGTTTTATGTAAATAGCTGTAGCAATTACTTCGGTGCCTTTACATTTGATTGGAGAGCACAAATCTTCCTATCGATTAAAATTAAAAATTTTAAATAATTAAGTGATTCGAACGTGTTCGAGCAAGAAATCTCGAAATAAAAGTTAAATAATTGAGCAATTAAAATTTAACCAAGCAAATGATATTCCTCTGAATTTAAATGATTATTCGTCTATTAAATACAACAATACTTCACTTCATTTTGTATTACGAGATATCTCTTCCTTTGAGAGACCAAGGCACTATTACGACGCGAGATATCTCGTCAGTGGTGTTGCATAATCGATGTAATTCTACCATTATGGTAGGCGAAAGGGTTAATAATCGTAATGATCGTATTTAGAATGAGCAAGTGTCCGGTAACTTATGGACAGGAGTGTATATTTCCGCAAAAGGTAGACACGTGTGTTTTAAATCCTCATATTTCAATGGATATTTTTCCTGCGCTAATTAAAACACCTTACGATGCCAAAACGATTTTGTACCGTGATAGAACAAAAAAATGCGCGGCATTATTCCGCTGCACATCCTCTGTTTCAGGGCCTTCCGTGCAGTAAAAGAATATCGTTTGGAAAAACACGTTTCATCCTCCGCGTGAGAAATTTCGAGGGCGAAGGTGCAACGATGATTCGTTTCAAACAGCAATAAACACGCCACCGGGGAAAAATGGACCGGTGCAGTGTACTCTCGCGTTTCTTTTCTCTCTCTCTCTCTTTTTTCCACCCACGTGTTATGAAACGATGGGCTAGCAAATAATAGCACGGCGGTAAGCCGACATCAAAAACCAAACACGAAATCCCTCCGCCCGTATGTGTGTGTTACCACCGCTCTTTCGAACTGTTGCCTGCCGGGCAGAGTAAAAATGAGCACAGTGACCTCGTATTTTTTCGCCAGGTAACGCGTGTCGGTAACAACGCGCGCATTGTTTGACGGTAACTCCGAGTAATTCCATTCAATGTGTGGCGATTAAAGCGTTGTTATTAGGGTCAACGAGAGACCTGTCATCATGACGAAATATTGCACAGCCCCTACGAAACTAATAACGACGCTTTTTCAACTGCTGAGCAACTCCCGTTCGTACGACTTTCTTCTGCCCCGTTACCGGCTTTTTGCTTCTCTTAACGGCGCTGGATTTACGCTGTTTCGTGCACCAAGTCGTAGAAGCAGCGTGGCACCACTCTTCCAGATAGGCAAACGAGTCGAGAATCAACGTGTCATTATCGATACGCTCCCTCCACGCGACTTCTCCGAACTCTGTTTTTTTCGTTTCTCACTCCCGTCCGTGTTCCCGTTTCTCGAGATCGTGCACGATCGCGCATTCTCCTTTTCAACGCCCGCCCTTCAAGACCTCCGGGGGATACCTCGGAGACTACTTTTATCTTGATTTATTCCACCAAGGTGTGATCCCCGGGGAGGACTTCCCTGTTTATTTAAAGGACTCCCCCGTACGTTAACTTGGCTCGGAGAACGCTTAAGGATAATCGTTCGATCTTTCAATTCCGTTAAATGGTAATGTGACCTACGCGTTTCAACGATACCCTCCGTTGCTCCCTATATTTTCTTGTCTAACTTTGGGAGTCGATACGCACTTTAACACGTTGAATGCCACGCTGAGTTTACACGATTGCCAACACGCATTTATTATTATATATAACGATAAATATTACGTTGAAATATTAGAGAGTCTACAACAGATAAATTGAAGTACATAGATTTATCCTTTTTACTGAATGTCACCGGCGACTCCCATTATTTTTCACGATATTTTGTTTTCAAAGTACAGTGAAATTGAGAAAAGCCCACAGAGAAAACTATGTCATGAAATGAAAAAAAAAAAAAATAAAAATAGTACGAAAAGCCAGTCGGGCGACAATTTTGTAGATGTTATGAAAAGAATTCAAAACACAATTCAAAACACAAACGAAAGCAAAAAATTTTACGAAAAGAGTTGTCACGTATTATAAAGTGATTTACCTTTCCTTTGTTTGCCATGTTTAACGCATTGCAATGTATATGCGCGAATAATACTTACGTATACAAATTATATGCATAATTAGAACTATTCTTATATGTTCTATACTGTATTAATTTCGTCACACCATTGCAGCAACGAAGCTACACATTGAAACATTTAAAAGTATTAACATTCACTCGAATCGTGTCTTCCTATTAATCTTGGCATCATCAGTCGAGCAACGATACTCGTGGATTTGCTACTTATGGATTTCAACTATTGAATAATTCCTCTTATTATTATTACATTAAAACACGCCTCTTTCTATCCATTGGACTCGCCACGTTTCTCGAGCGTCAGTTTGGTCAAACTTGAATTCGCAACTGCGAACGTTGCTGCCTTTGTATCGCGTGGAATTAAGCTCTATTCCTTCCAAGGTGCAAGTTGCCAGGTACTATCCGCTTTTGCATTAATGCTTCCACATTAATTACCGGCGAAATCGCCAACTCCTCAGGGCGAAAACTAATAAAATTGTTTGAACGAAACTTCGGCCCGGGGGGGTCGACCGAAGATCGATATTCCGCCTCTCGATCCGAGCGCCGTCGTCGTTTCAAGTGTCCCAGACATTCGTAATCAAATAACTTTCCCTCTCATTAGAGACACTCGAACGGTCCCGAACGAGGTAGCGAGGTAGCCGTGCATTCACTGCACTCTCACCGCGTTATCGCCGGGGGGACGAACAACGCTGCTTTGTACATCACGTCTTTCTCTCGCCGTTCTGTCTCTCCGCCAGGGACGAAACGCACCCGGTATAAGTCATCAATTAAAAGTTTTCAACCGGGAAACGTGGCCCGAACGTACTCGTTCATGTACACCGACGAATCGAATGAGAGTCGGTGGTCCCTCCGACTACGTCACGGGGAATTCCCCGGGAGCACTTGAAAGTTGCCCGCTGTCGACGCGGCGCGCGGCTGTTTCGGTCGCCATGGTGTATCGTGTGTTCGAGAAGAGTGTATTGTCGTGTCGAGGTCGGCCGATCCGGCAATCAACGCGCACGAGTTCGAAGCGAGACGAGTCGCTCCGGTACCGTGAGGAAAAGCGTGAACCTCTCCGGCGGAGAGTTTGTTACGAGGGTGTACGCACTCGCATCTGGCCAGAGAGATCCCTCTCCCCTAGATCGTCAACTCCTGATGGACCCGAAGAGGAGGGAGAGAGGCCCGCGTTTCAGACCGGATAAAAGCTCCTAGAAACGCGTCAGCAGGACCAGATCCCACGAGCCGAACCTATCTATCTCCGATCAAAAAGTGATCCGATGTTCCGTTTCAATCGGCTTATATATCGGAGAATAGACTTCTCAGATTGTTCATTATGGAGGATTACGTTGTTTGATCCCGTGCTCACACGCGTGACAGTCTCTTCTCGCCGAAGATTGACAGCGTCGTGTATTGACAATGCAGGGAAATAGATCACTGAATGATTCGGAGACGTGCGTTTAACCACGTTGCGCTGACAACTGATTGCGGACCATAACGAGTGGCCAAACCGTGTGCAATAATTCGTCGCTCTCTTTTTGAACTCGTCAGTATTACTAAATAGAAATTATTGGGAAATAATAAACTTATTATTTGCTTTGCCTGTTTTGTTTTACTCGAATAATACACTTAAAAATTCTGTACGTGCGTGGCACGTCGTAGAATATGGTTTTATTCTAAAATCCAGAATCTCTAGTTTGATTATTTTAAATTTTAGACTCTCTGCTACCGTCACGCGGCAAATCTTCTTTCTTCTTCGCAATTCTCGGCTTCGTTCTGTGAAACACCGCGAAATGCAGACTTGTTCCCTTCATTAAACTTCTAAGGGTCAAACTTTGAAACCTCGACAGATATTGTCCCAGGGGTAATAAAAAGTTCTGGTGACTATCCTTCGCGGATGATAAATATCTCTTTAGTGACTTGTGCAGCCCAGTCTTGAATAAAAAAGATTATTTCCTTCGATACGTGATTTCGTCGCACGACTCGTATTTCAGGCGAAAATTCTGATTATCTACCGGGAACTTTCAATCGACGCTCGGAATAATTTACACGCGATACGATCTCGAACGCACGTCGCAGAAGGAACTGAAACGCAAGAACGATCGAGATATGTAGAAACGGAAAGCCCGAAGTTCCCTTTCCCCCCTTTATCGTTCATCGCGCTCACCCGCGATTCGCTCGGTTTCAGTTAATTCGAACTTGCCGCGAACTATCGCAGACGTTCTACCCTTGGTCCCACCATTTTCGCTTAGAATAATGCCACGGCAAATGCGAGGAAAGCGCGAAAGTCCTGCGAACATTCTCTGGCCTCGAGTAAATTACAAATTGCGAACGAGAGAGAAGACCTGGTGCAAAATGGGCAATGAAGCGGCAGAAGCATCTTTTTCTTGAATTTGTCGGGAAGAAGACGTTATTTCTTTCTTACTTTCATTATTTACAACTTACAAAACGAGAAATTTAATAAATTCATTGTTCGCTAATTGAACGGTGTTTCACTACGTTTTTTGGGAACTTTACGTGCTATTTGTTACTTTTTTTAAATATTTATACGACCAAACGTCGAATCGTAAACGGTAAAGAAGAAATGTACAACTTGTACAGTATGCTACACGTTTTTATAAAATCTTTTCGTTGCTTTTCATGTTGATTCAAGTATACGGCGTGAATAGAAGAAAACAGGGTTTATAGGTCTAGATAGTACTCGCCGAAACGTGGAAAAAAAAAGTTCTAACAATCTGTCGAAACATTAATAATTTCAAAATTATAAACAAGAAACGAATTTCTTATCATACCGAGTGTAAGTATATATAATTTCTTTTTTTTCTGATTACAGAAGATTTTTGTACGTGTTCTCCTTCCATTTCTATACATGCTCGACATCTTCGTATTAAAGAATTAATTACATACTCTTTCAAAAATTCCGGGATGTGTTCCAACTTTTTCACAAACACTTCAATCGAAACGAACAATCGTTTATAACTTTGAAACTAATTTTTCGGCCCATGTTTGTTAGGATTACTTTTCATTTTTCGGCGAGCACTGTCTATCCTAAAAATTTCGAAGCCTTTTTTCTATTCACCCTGTACATCCTGCTTTCGTTTTTCGAACTGAACAATTCCAAACGTTATTCCATCATATATGTGGTTGAACGGGTGTTTTCACTGTTGACCTGTACGCGAGACGGGCCTCAGGTCAGACAGGCACCTTGCTGAACTCGGGGGATTAAAATAATAATAACGTTGGAAATTGGACACGGTGGTGGCTGTACCCTCGTAATCTTCGGTGGCCATATGCCGATGCCGGCTGGAACGAAGCCAGACGAGACGTTGAGAAAAAAAAAAGAAAAAAGAACGATCGCATACCTAATCTGGTATTGTAGGACCGGGTTAGGGACCGCCTAACTTTATTCAATCGCGACTGCGTTTCGTTATGGTCTCGCATTTCGAAGGAAGACGAATGGGAAGGGTCGAGCGAATAGGGTTATTCTCCGTGCACGTGTCGCGAAATCCGCTTTCATCCGTGATAAGATGCGACGGTGATAAAGTCACCATCGAGTAAATCCAGTGTCGTGCGTGTCTTTAGATTTATTTTTCAATTACGCTCTGCGTTACTGTACGCGTTGCGTTTCGTTTTTCTTTTGACGGGGGATAGCGAGCGAGTTCGTGTTTTAAATGTACAAGTAACAACAAGCATTGTTGAGATGTACAACTGCGCATTAAATGGAGAAAATAATGATGCCTGCTCGATTCGCACAGATAATTACGACTTTGGTGCATGTACAACTTTGGTAGCACAACGTTATCCTGAATTTATGTTTCATGTTATGTTAAATTTATACGAATTTGAGAAGAAAATTTGGCGATGTTTATGTGGAACGATGTTTCGTTATAATTCCCTGCGCCGAATTGTTCTCCGTCCAAAAAAACAAAAAAAAAAAAAAAAAAAATATTTCGGGTAGAAAACTCGCTCTGTTCTAGAAAGAACTCCACGATAAACATTAATCTTAGTTAAGTGAAGAATGAGACTATGCGTCTTCGTTTGACTGGACGTGCAGCCTGTTTTCTGGTTAAATTTATTCACCTATCGTGCCACTAACAATAAGTTCCAAAAATGCAACGAGAAATTATATACTTGGTAATACTCAAAATTATATTATCACAATAATATATTATAAGTAGTGTAAGAATTAAATATGAGGAATATATGTTGTACAGACAGGACAAGATAGCGAATACAAATTAACAATTAATTTCTTATGCTGAAATGACATGCCACGCACGTCGAGAATTTTTTATACCAAATTGCAACATTTTCTCAGTTTTTAAATGTAAGTGTATTTAAATGTAACCCAGGCAAAACAAATGTTAAGTTTATTACTTCTTAATAATTTCTGTCTAGTGATATCATATCGACGAATTCAAGAGAAAAAGAAAGCGACGAATTATTATATACGGTTCGGTCACTCGTTACGGTCCGCGAACCAGTTGCTAACGCAGTCACCACTCAACACAACTCTTTTCCACGGTTCAAACAACTCAGCCAACTCTGTCTACGTCTGAATCAACTCTGCACCACGACTCGGGTCAACTCCATCTCTCATTTTTCAACAAAAGAAAAACGTCTCGCGTCATCTGGTTTCTCAGTGCACCCGCTTTCAAAGCTATTCTCCAGGTCTAACCTTCATTGATACTTACAATTAAACTATAGTTAAAAGTTATTGCTTAAACCAAACGACGCTGCAGCAATAACATTACAGCAATACTTGGATAACGAGATCGAGAAATTCGGAAAGAAGTTGATCTATTCGGCCGAGGTTGCGTACTGAGCTCGAGGAAAGAAAATCGATCGCTCCCACGTTGAAGGCAGGTGAACTGTGCGCGTCGGAAAGCCGAACGAGAGAGATTTCGCATCGCAACTATTCTTACCGCACGTGGCACGCGATCCGTCTGCGCGCCGATAACGCGTCGCACCTCTAAACACGTACATTACTTACTAGACAGAGGATGGAACAACTGGTGCGACGACGAAGCCCGGCATTCGAAACGTCCGTTCACGTCCTTTCCCCGAGGGGAAGAGGAAAGGGGGCTTAACAGGGATCTACCGAGCTTGCGTGAAAGCCTCGACGTCCGGGCGAATCGGTAGCTCGCGCCGGTTTTCCGCGCGCGCCGACCGCTTTCAAGGGAGCATTAGTTTCAATTTTTCTCCGCTGGAGAATTCCGGCTGAAGCAACGTAATAAAGCGGAATAACTGTGTGAAATAATAATTTATCGTTGCTCGAGAGTGCTTTTTTCACGTCGAGGGATTTTTCTGTTTTTTTTTTCTCGATGGCGCGACCGGCGACGTTGCGAAAATGGCAGTGAAATTGCTGGCGAGGAACAGCTTCGTTTCTTGTCGAAGTTTCTGGCGAGAGGTGTTCGAAATATAGGCGACGACGAGGTGTTTTGGTAACGATCGGATGCTGTACGTATCAGATCCAGGACTTGGAGAAACGAAATTACTGATTGCAATTATAAATAAGAAATACATTTTTATCTCACGCCTAAGAACCAGTCATACCAAGCTGACACATGAACACAAAATCAAAAATACTTCGCTACCCACCTGCACTCATTGCAATAACCATCCACTAACAATAACCCACATACTGCACGAATGCCACACCACAGAAATCCAAAGACAGAAATACGGAATCAATGCAAATATAAACCTGACTTCTCAAAATGACATACAAAGAGTACTAAAATCAAAACTCATAACTCCTCAAAAACATAAACTACTACACTCATATCTAATGGCACCGTCGTCGCTAATGACCTCGCTGTTGATGCGACATTAAAGAAAAAAAATAGAAGAAGAAGAAGAAATACATTTTATCAAAGTTGTACGCCGAATTTTTTGCACGAACATGTAGTAAATTTTACGTATAAAATAATGATACATGCACGTTGTGAACAAACAAATTGTTTCCTGTTCCTCTTCGTGAACCAATGTAAAAATTCTTCGCAGTGAAACGCCGTAAAATCGATCGGGCATAGATTGTACAAACATTCCGCAATGAACTCGAATTACTTTGGAATAATATTGGCTAATATCGATTTTCCATGCCTCGGAGAAATAAATTGCTCTTCATTGCCTTCCGCTTTGCCGTGGTTATTAGCAGAAGTATCGCCCCAGCGATTTTAATATCACCGCGAACCATGACTCGAGGCCGCGTTGGCGAGGGCCACGAATCGATTTATTAAATTCGAAGCACTCCCTGGGGAACGTTTATTCCGAAACGGTTCGCGGAGAAATGAGGCGTTCCAAAACGCCGTTCCCGAGATGGAGAAATGAAACTTATGAAAATCTTCGATTTTCTCACTCACCTATCCCCGAGATTATCCTCTGTCGGGTTCAATTTGCTACGCCACACCCCTCCACGAATTACCATTTCTTGGTTCTCTTTTGTGATACATTCTTTCTATTTTTCTCGTCTGTGTATAGTTCTTTCTATTTTTCTCGTCTTTGTGTTATATTATATTCCTTTTAACGAACTAAAAATAATATGCACAGAGTGGTACAACCGAATGAGAAGCTCTGCGTGAGAAAACGAAAAAGTCGAAAAGGGAGGACAGAATTTTTTCATTAAAGCCTTCGTTAAACGAGAAAATCGAGTTTGAAAATTTATCGGTTGATAAAAAATTTCTAGTCGATATTTAGAGGATATTCCACGCGTAACAATAAGTAAAAAGAAGAGAATTAAAATTTCTTTTTTCTGTTTTCGCAAAAATAGGCTTTGAACATTTTTCGTTGAGAATTGCCTCGGTACTCGATCAATTTTCAAACTCGATTTCAAACTCTCGAAAACGAGGGCTTTAATGAAGAACTTTTATTCCTTCTTTTCGACTCATTTTTTTCGCGTAGAAGTTCGCATTTTCAACAATATTAAACCGAAACATACGAATAAACAGTACCCACTTATTATTATAGATGAATGATTAGAACAATGAATGCACAGATACGCAGAATTTCGAATAAACACGAACACTGGCTAAATTTGTATTCATATCATTGCGTTCATTAAACGAGCGCAAGGATTCGTTTCGAATGTTCGTTTGACGTAAACGCGCAGTAAAGATATCGGGATTGAATGAAAAGGATAAAATGCAGAAAGAGACTGGCGCTGATTGCGGAATAAATTGCACGAGCAATTGAAAGGGCAATTGAAAGCGAAAGTAGTTAAAACGGAATTTGTCAGACAATTTCCCAGTGAATTGGTTCGAACGTAGCGGAAGGTACATTGTTACATCTCGTTATTAAAACCACGATTATTGTTCTGCATACTTTCCGTGCACTGCGATGCAACCGTCCGTACAAAGAAACACATTTATAAAAATCATTGACAACAAAAGCGTACAATCGCGCCGAGCGCCAAGCAGATTCAATCTCGTTTTCATCGGCCGCAAACGAAAGCCCCCCCGGAAATTGTTTCGGTAGGCAGAGCGCGCGCGCGTGTCGCCAGATTGCGCACAGGGAGAATTTACAGCCGCTTCCGGGAATTAAACGCGATATCGCGGTCTGCCGCGTAAGGAAGATCCGTGACCCAGATTCACCTCGCATCGCGGAGCCAGCGGTAACTTCGTTTTGGACGCACGATCGCGTTTCACGCCGCCAACGATTTCGATATCCGGCTATTTCAGTTTCACGCGCGAATCCACGAGCGGCGAACGTGCACGAAACGGCTGGGAAGTGAGTAGATCAGGTATTTGCATTTTTTAACGATGTTCGAACGGTAGCAAAGACATTTCGTTCCTACGCTTTGCAATTTTATATTTTAGACTTGCGCAGCTCTAATATCCATTTCAATCCTTCTCTCGCGCGAATTATGAACTCGAACTAATTTTCACCCGAGTCCCGCTCTCTTCGTTATTGGTAAATCTCGCGCGTTCGAAATATTGTTAATGCGCGCGAGATCTCTCGTTTCAGTTTTACGTTGAATACCTTTTTGTCCGTTCGGGAACGAGGGCGCGGTATGGTGTGAAAAAAGAAAGAAGTCGAAAGATAGCAGAGAGTTTCAATACAAATTACGCATTGTGTTCCGATGACGCGACATCGCGACGCGATGAATGGCTGATTTAAGTAGCTGCTAAAATCAATCGTAGCGCACGCTTTTCATCGTTGCTATTGTCCGACTTTCGTTCGACAGCCAAGAGAGCGAGCGACGCGTAAATCTCGTTAATTCGTAATGATCCCGAATTGTCGAGAATTTCGCACGAGTATGTGTGTGTGTGAAAACTCTCTTCCTCTCGTTTGCAAAGTGACGAGCAAAGAAATTGGGAGAGAACCGTTCGAATTGGAAACGCGGCCGAGGCTCGTGTAATTAGAGCGGAAAGTACTCGAATCCCTGCGCGATAACAAGTAATGACCCTGCCTCTGTTCATAAACTGTGCAACTGTGTAAGCGCGTTGCCACGTTGGCCTTCCACGTGTCGAGTATCCGCGCGCCCGTTAACGAAGGTAAAAGTAAAATATGCGCGCGAAATTCAGTTCGTTCGACGAGCTCCCTGGACGTCGCCGGAATCGAGGATCGAGTTTTTTGAAATTGGAGAGAGGGATGAGCGGGTTCGTCCGCTCTCGCGGATATTGATTGTTCATACTTGGATTTTCCCTGTTCCCGTTTGGACAGACGGTCCGTTCCGCGAACAAAGTTCCGAAAGAAATTGAAGCGGGCGAGATCGCAATTTTCCTTCGTTCCCATTTAAATTCTCACGCGCCAATGCCTCCTTTTTTTGTACATATATATATATACTTTGTACATATATATATATATATATATGTGTGTGTGTGTATATATATCGTTAGCGTTTGGGAAGAGAGACGAATCGATGAAGCAATTTTTTTCCACGTCCGAGTGACTTTAATAGTTCCGATCTTTTTGACGCGTGAAATCATTCGACTATGAATACTCTCGTACGAAAGTTCTTTCGCTTTTTCCCCATTTTTTTTTTTTTTTTTTTTTTTTTTTTTTTAACGTCAAAAGACGCCTGGAGGTTGATTTCTTGTTTCCATCT
>NW_025109084.1:193254-222571 GCF_011392965.1 Frieseomelitta varia | reverse complement strand
TTTTTTTCCTTTTTTTTTTTTTTTTTTTTTTTTATGTTTTTCTCCTTCTCTTTTTTATTTAATTTTAATCGACAGTGCCCCGGTCGAATTTTTGCTCTGTTGGATATTTCCTAACTATCAGTTAGAATTCTCCCTGCAGCTGGAAAAAATCCATCCACGTTGAGAGATTCGAACGTTCGACTAGTTACCGAAGACATTGCTATTTCGGAATACCCTGAAGAAATGATTAGGTGTTGGAATCTGATCAAAATATGAACACTTTTAACAATCGAGTCTTAACGTCTTGCGCTGGAATGACGTGCCACGCAATTTTTTGTTCCAAAATTGTAATATTTTCTCAGTTTTAAGTATACTCAAAAGTGAAACAAAATAGAACAAAGCAAATAATGAATTTATTACTTCTCAATAATTTCTATCCGGTGATGTCATACCGACGAGTTGAAAAAGAAAGCGACGAATTATTGCGTACGGTTTTGTCGCTCGTTATGGTCCGCAATCAGTTGCCGACGCAAGTGGTTAATAACTTTTGCACTGACGAACAATTTCGCTATCCTCGGGACAACCTTGACGAATCAATATTGAAAATTGTTCAGAGTTTGCCAGAATTACAGAGAAGAATAACGACAAAGTGCAGCACTGTCAAATAATTAATTGTTCTATATTATTCTGTTCTGAAAGATAATCAAACGGGACCTATAATGCATCTTGCACGCACGTCAACCATTCGTTAGATAATTCGTTGGAAGTTTGAGCATCTATCATTCATCGTCCGGTGAACAACGCGTGCATAATGAAAGGGTCGCCTTCAACGGGTGTGGTAATGATAAAAAATTACACGAGAGGACGTTCCGGGGATCGAAGGGAAGATAGAGTGGCCACGTTTCAACGATGGTATCTCGTTCATCGTGGTTAACAGGGCCGAGCCGGCTTTCTTTCTTTCGTATCGAGCTTAATGAATGCTACGAGTTACGAGAACTCGCGAGGACCGTTCAGCGAATGAGAAGAAAAAAAAAATAGAGAAGGGAGAGAGCAGCAACGCGAGAGCAACATCGACCCGGTTAATTGAGAAATACCGCTTAAGCGAATTAACCGACTGCCGGAACCACCGAATTCAAATGGATAGCTTCCGGTGCCGGGCTCGTTTAGCGTTATCTCTCTCTTTCTCTCTCTGTGTGCATTAACAACCCCGGAGAAATGATCTTATCGCTCCCGCGATACCTAAGGGCACTTTTTCGACCACTCGAAGCCAATTTACAGTAAATAATCACGTCCACGGTGTTACTAATGGCGCACCAGCGTGTAACAAATAGCCCGTGAAACTCGTTAGTTTCGTTTAACCGTGTTAACATAATTCATTTTTCATCCATTCAACTGCTGATTATTCCTTTGCCAGAAATTGAAGATCTACGAGCCAGTCGAATATAATAAATATGATAGATGATAATTTATTTTTGACAAAACTAATTTCCAGATTAGACTAAAGAAATTACTTGCGAGTTAGTTCGCCAGTTACTACGTATTTTCTAATGATTTATTTGAAAAGTCTGCGGGTAACGACTGGCGGGATTATTAAAGCGAAATTGGCTATTATGACTGCGCGATTGGAGAGATTTGGAGAATCGGCCTTTCAAACCGATCATGGCAACTTCGGTGGCAAATATTTGGCAATTAGCGATTTACATTCAGTTAGTTGGTTAGTGCGTTGTTATTAATATCTCGATACTAGCCTGTGCAATGCGTTACGCCGATCATTGATAATTGATTTGAAGTGCAAGAATAATTTAAGCCTTTCTTATTTTCTTTTTTTTTTTCAAATTGTTCGTTACGATTGTACGACTAGAACGGGTAATGGAAATTAGCAAAACGTAATTAATATGCATCAAGCAGGCGAATGCGAACGTTTCTGAATGGGCGACCGAAATAGAAGCAGAATTTCAGTCACGATAGCCCTTTATTCAGACCGCGATTAAAATTAACTCCTTCACGCATTCACAGTGTAATTTCGTCCACACGACGGGGTGAAATATCATTTCTGTTTCATTAATTCGTCGCTTTAACGCGGCAGAGTTATACCCTTTTGAAAAGTACAATTTCTTTTTATTTGTGCCAATCTATTCAGGATTATCGAGATTAGTAGTTAACACAACGATGATTCTTCCAAATTAAATTGGCAAATTTACAAATCACCAGGGATTTTCCTTTGTGCAAAATATATTATCTTACATTTTTTTCTTACACCGTGTATTCTGAATGTGCCATGAACTGTCCATTTCAATTTTTTTTTTTTATCACACCGATATCAAAAGCGTAAAATTTCCATCAGAGACATTGAAGTCAAAAAAATAGAGAAACCTCGTAATAAAATGTTTAAAAATGCGCTGTTTTACGTCTATAAAATATCTAACAAGAATTATAAATTGGCCATTTTCACCACTTTGGTAATTCTAGCGTTAATGAAATAATATATATATATATATATATACACAGAGTGTTTCGTAACTTGTGGGAACCCACTTCGAGAGCTGATTGTACGCCTGAAAATAATGAAAAAAAGTCATATAAATATCTGTCTTCGTTTATGAGATATAATGAAGTTTATGAACAGAGCAAGTCGCAATAGTGAAGCTAGTTTTACCAGAGATGGTATATTCAATGTTCATCATAATCATAATTGGGATGAAGAAAACCCACCTAGCCCAAATCTAACGTCGCACGATCTGCAACTGCGAGATATCCCGTCTATAAATAAGTTAATTTCACGATCGAATCGGTGGCCGGTACGAGACGAACTCGGCAACTTCGCAAACGACGCGAATAATCTCGCAGCGAGTGGCCGCCAGGTTCGATAAAGTTGGCGAAAGTTGGCTGACCTCGGCAACAGCCGCGAAGATCACGGAGGAAGAAGGCGATTTCTACGTCTCGTCGGAAATAGACGCGTCTCGAACGAGGGTACCGGAGGAGATGTGTGTTGCAGTTATATCAACCGGTCGAACGAGCAGCAGGTGCGAGCATCATCTTCCATGCACGCCGGGCCATACGATTTTATTGCGGCAATAAAATCGGAATAATGCGCGCGACGAACGCTGCTGACGAGAGCTTCGAGGGAAAACGAACCACGGTCCTATTTGTGTGCCAGGGAGTATAAATTTTCAATCATCCCCTGGGCGGCGGTTTATATCCGAGCCGATCTAACGAACTGCGTGCCTGCGTTGCGGCGTAATGCATACCGAAAGTTGTATACGTCGCGAATAACGTGTCCCGTATTTTTATTGGCGCCGATTGTTTTGACGGGCCGAGTTTTGTGTGTTTTTCCGCGCGTTGAATCGTTTATAAGGGATAAAATAGGGACACGTTGATGCACGTTCTTATCACGATGACAGAATTTTATGTTAGAGTGATTAGGGCGAGACAAAAGCTCTGTAACATGGGTGTCCAACCTTTTAGATCATTGGCAGAATTGAACAAAAGAGAGTTGTTGAGAGCTGTGCATATTTTTTTTATCAGTTCAGTGTAACTTATAGTGAAACTTTTATAGTGAAACGATACCTTGGTTCGAAAGATATATTTATATTAATTTGAAAAAATATGAGAATTTCTAATGAGAACACCGAGCTTGTTTTTCAGATACATGAATATCTGGTTTGATACAGGTGACAATACTAAGAGTGTTTTCAAAATTGTCTCGTCCAAAATATTTCTTCTTATTTCATTTTTTGTGTGCTTCACGTGGGAAAAATGTCTGCTCGCAAATATAAATATTCAGGTATGGTTTATAAGTCTTGTAAAGACACTTGAACACATTATTTTCTGGAGCTGTACATTTGATTAAAACTGAATTCCACTTGCATGTTCGGTGGCAACATATTGATATTAACTGAGAATGGAGTAGCAAATATGCCAATCGTCTCTAAAATAAAAAATGTTTCGTTGACTCTTAAATAATTATTCGTAATTAATCACTCTAACACTAAATTAAAAGAAAAGCACGATTATTCCTGGTTAAAATGATTCAAATAATAAAATTCTTTTAATTTTGATTGGACACACCTGCTCCATGTAATGACAATGTCGTCCTGTTTCAAACTTTAAAGAACGCGAAAGAAAATCTCATTTCGAGCACACAGACGTTTGCTCAAAACAGTTCAATCTCAGCTGAGCGAAATCCGCGCTGTAATCCGCAAGATTCACAGGCTCGATGAACCAAGCAGAGAAACGTAACGATCGGTTAGCCTCGTACAAAAGTGCCATTGTTACCGGATCCACCAATGAACATCAATTCGAGTTAGTCTCGTGTTAAGCTCGACCGCTACGTCGCTGCGCCACTTGCTCGGAAGATAAAGGACGAGAGATCAGGTTTTTGCATTCATTCATGGGCTCGCGGGCAAAGAACTCGTAGAAAGAGAGAGAGCGAGCTAGTCAGCTGGGATAGTTGGGTGGGAAACGCGAGGAAGAAAGAGAGAAGAAAATAAAAAAAAAAAGAAGAAGATCCGCGTGTGTCTGTGCAGCGACGCACTTGGACCCCTTTCACTCGACGTTAGCCCCCCCTGATACCGCATAAAATATAGTATTGTTCGCGCTCTGTTAGCCTAGAGTGGAGAACGAGTATATTTAGGAAAGGGCGGCGTTCTTTCATATGTTAAGCAGATCAGTGTCGGCCGACGAGATAGAGGGTGAAGCGGGTGTTTGGCGAGGCTTTGTGTATGTGTGTGTGTATGCAATGGGGAGAGAGAGGAGGAGAGTGTAGCGCGCGAATGGCGCGAACATCCCCTACTACGACTTTTACCCAGGAGAAGACCGAGTCGCTACACAGTGCGCGCTCCTAAATGATTGCCGGCTTGACTTAATGTTGTGAAAAATAGCCGCGCACTCCCGCGCACTCTCTCACGGATATTTTTCTTTATAAAAAGACGGAAGCAAAGTGATGAATCCAATTTTTTAGCATATAATTCGAAGCTCTCTCGCCGCGACGATTTATATTCGTCGCGTATACCGACGTGCTCTCGCACGATCTCGCGAAAGATCGTGAAATCTTCCATCGTTCGCGAAGTCGAGCGTCCGAGTGAAAAGAAAAGGGATAAATTCGTTGACGTGTGCGTCTTAAGGTTCGATGTTTCAATTAAACACTCGTCTCAAAGACGAGCTAAACGTCAGTAGTGCGGCACGGTTTCTCTCTGCGGATGATGGCCTCGGGAACATTTTTATCGCGCAATGCACTGCTCGTGAATTAATGCTGTCTCGATTTTACGACGCGAGCAACGCCGGGACCAAGTGTCTCGTAACATTGTTCGCTGAGGTAGGAAGAAAGGGAGAAAGACGTTCCTACCTGGCTGCTGTTGCAAATCAGATCCGAGCAGCTTGAAAAAGTAGCGCGCTTCTTGCGTAACGATGTGCTCTCCTGCGACGCAAAAGTGCCTTCTTCTTCTACCACCGAGAAGGAAATGAAACGGTATTCTTGGAACTCTTGAATTTAATATCTAATACAATTTCAGACATTTTAAGATTGCGAGTGGCAATTATTGTTAAAAATCGAGATGAAGATTATATAAATTACTATCCGAGGTATCTGATGAAACTATAATTTATTAAACTGTAGGGTTCAGATTTCAAAATTCTGAAATCAGTCCCGATATTTTGCTTCAATTCGCCGACGCCCCCTTTGTTACTTCAAAAAACCAGAGTCTCGTATTACTAATTCCGCAACTTAGGTCGTTCAACATTTAACGACTTTAATTGACGTTCCGCTCGGCAATATTTGCACCGCCGATCCGTGGTCCATTTGTGGTTAGGTTCGTTCACGTCGTGTCCGCGATAAAACCGGCCAGCAGCCTCGTTCGACGAAAACGGGGGAAACGTCACGTTGTTACGTGTCGTGTAATTCTAACGAGTTTCACAACGGCGATATAAGTCGCCGTTGGTTCGCCTCTGCCTGGCTTACGGCGAGACGCGAAATGAAAAGGTCTAGAGGAGGGAAGATAGAGCCCTCGCGAAAGGAGAAACGCAAAGGGAGAACAAACGGCCAGCGTTATTATAAAAGTCATAATGAAAATCTAACGATCCGTCAGGCGACGACGGCGAGCCGCCCCAGAGAAATGAATTTCCTCCGCCCTCGTGATCCCTCGCCCCCTCGCCCACACGGTGTTTAATCCCTTTGTTTACTTTTGCTTGCAGAACACGTGAGGGAATTCAGCTGCGGGATGCTGTATTACAGGACGCTGTACCTGGACAGCAAGCGGGACGCCCTGTACGTCGGCGCCATGTAAGTATCGTTCCTTTCCTTCCTCCCGACTGATCAACGCCTTTCATCGCTTTCTGTCACATAATAAAACGTCGTACGATGAAAATCCTCCCTCGGCAAAAGTTTTGTTTCGCCTCGTTCGTCGCCGAAGCGACAGGAATAAAGTGGGGGACTCTCCGCCTACGTGTACGTGCCGCGAAACGGATTTTTATGATTCTCGTGTGATTAAAATTCTGCACGGAGCGCGAGAAAAAGAGAAAGAGATAAAGAAAAAGAGAGAGAGAGAGAGAGAGAGAGAGAGAGAGAGAGAGAGAGAGAGGGATGGATGGAAGCGTGCCGATTGATTAAATTTCTACGATGACGTCGAACATCGGATAATCCATGTTTTGAAATATCCCGCGCGTTACAGCGACGCTGATACACGCCGGCTTTTGCCTTCGTCCTCTCCTCCTCCCCCTTTCGTTCCATCCTTCAACGCGATAGATCGGTTTTTACTCGGGAGTACCTTGTGCGTGCGCAATTTCGTCCGTTATTTGTCCCCGGATTCGAGATTGAAATGAAAAGTAACGTTCCGTTCGGTGGCGTAACTGGGTCACGCGTGAAATGTTCCGTGCGTTCGGCCCCCCCCCCCCTCTCCCCTCGTTCGCGATGCGAGCTTTTCGTGCTGTGTGCGGCGCGATCGACACGAAGAGAAGCGGGCGAACCACGTCCGACTTTAGATTATCATTCCCAACGAAATTACGAAGTTTCCCCTAAGTGGGAAAGCAGGCTGATTAAAAATATCGCCAGGCGAGAAACGTATGCACAAAAATTTTTTAAACTTTTATTTTCATCTTTTCGACACTTTCTGAGAAACACCATTTTGAAATCAATCGATTTTACTGATTATCGAATCGACCTCGATAACAATGAAATTATAAACAACCGAGTGAACCGAGTCGAGAAAGATTTCGTAAATTTAATACGGAGGTTGGGTTTCGTTTAATAATCAAGCATAATAGTTTAGTTCTCGTTTAGCTGGTTATTTAACTTTCTCTCTCGCCTCGTCGTCGTCGTCGTCGCAACATATTCACGTTCGTGTGTTCCTTTTCGTAATCGGGCCCTTCCGCGGTATTTGCACGCACTCTTAGCTCAAGCACTGAAATATACGTATACATGCCCGCGTTTATGTACCGGGGATCGTTCCTCTGTACACGAGGGGGAATGACCAGGTTTCGTTTGCTGAACGTTTCAATTTGCAGAAAGGTAATTTACTGAAACCTTCGGGGCACGGCGGGAACGGTCGCGCCGGAACGAGAGACGAAGGAGCGGATTAAATTCCTTTGCTACTTTTTTTTTTTTTTTTAAAGAACGTTCCCGATTAATCTTCACAATCGAGCGAATGAAAAAGAAAAAAAAAAATACACCAAACGGACGATTTGTCCGTAATCGAGACGTGAAATTATTTTCACAGACGAGGGAGTATGGCTTTTAACATTATGATGAGATTTCATCGAGCATTGTTCAAAGAGATCGAAAGAGCAAAAATTTGTTCGCAAATTAGACCCTCTTCGATTTTTATGTGACTGATCCGTTTCATTTCGAACGAATTATTGAAAATTTCACATTTTGCTGTTAATTGGAAATTCTCCCGATCTCTACGAATCGAGGATCGCGCCGAAAATCAGAAATGTTTGAGAAATAAACGGCGAAGAGTGCGAAATAGCCTTCGTTGTCAACTCGAATATCTTTCGCTGTATCAAGAAAATCACGAACCTCTTGGGCCATTGTCATCTGGCGATAATACAATATTTTAATGGAGGGAGGGGCGCCTATCTTTTCTCCTTCAGAACGAAGGTCGGCCGTCGAGGGAGCAAAACACCGGGGGGATTTGCCCCGTCTGGAATGGATAGAGAGATTTCGACGAGGGAGACGAGGTTGCATCGTTACTACACGAGTATTATTTCTTGATTCGGTTCCAACCTTTTCTTTCTCCCCCCCTCCCGCGGTTTACTGTCCTGCCGGCCATTCACTCGCCTCCTTTCTTTTGTCCGCCTCCCTTCTTAATTTGGTAAATGCCAGCAAAATGCTACGCGACTCCTCTCGTAATGGGGAGAGGTCTCTGAAAAACGTTGCTGGATACACAAACCAGAACCAAGATGAAGAAAGTCTTCCTCACGGGACACGGAGATACGTGAGAGCAGTCGTGTAATATATTTATCGCGACAGAAAAATTATGTCGTGCATTACGTTCTGGCAGCCGGATGGAACAGCGTGGTTATTGCTTACGACTCTCGGGCAAAATCAAATTAAGATTAACGCGACTTTCGTTGATACTAGCGTGCAGTTACGGGAATTAAAAATGATCGTGTCATTTTGTTCTTAATGTGACGGAAGTGTTGTTTGTGTGTGTATTTTATACATATTTATATATTTTAATATATATATATTGTCATAATTTTTTAATTTTTTAATTTTAATAAATTTTATAATTAATTAATAATTTCATATATATATATATATATAATTAATTATATATTTTAATATATATATTGTCATAATAATAATTTTTTAATTTCAATAAATTTTATAATTAATTAATAATTTCATTATGATACACAGCGAGGGCAATAATAAATAAATGGTATTTTAAGAGAGATCAACGCTCAAGAAAAGTACAGTTTTGATTTCAGTACACCGCGAAGTATACGCTCGTGTTGTGAATGATTTATCTTGCTTAAAATAGCCAATGAAGGGTGCATATCGAAGAATATCGAGTGAGCAAGATAGACCTTTATAGACTCTAAGAACTTCATATTTCGAAAGTCTTTTCGCAACTTCTCCGCTTCTAGAAACTAACTTGGAATATATTCCCGAAATAATATTTTTGAATACTTTCCCGAGCAAGCACATGAAAGTTAGAATTTCGTTTAAAAATTAAATTGATTATTTACGGTGATAGATGGATGGGATTCTCGTTAGAAACTGTGAATATCATTTCGTGATTAAAGCTATTTCACGTAGTTCGTGTCATATTTTGTTAGGATTACAAATGCAAGTGGTAATCGTATTAGTAATACTGATCGCAAGGCATTCAGGGGAACGATTTGAATATTGTTATTTAACATATCTGTCGGTGATTGTGTGTGTATCTATCTGCTAAATAGCCGGGATAATGAAAGTTTAATCCCAACGATGCGCGATAAAACAGCATTATGTAAACGTGATAAATAATTTCGGGAGAACTGGTAGATATTGAATTCTGACGCGCGAATAACCTACTAAATTTAGCGTCCTGATAAATTCATATTTATAGAGATATATCGCAGTTGCAGAAAGTCAATTTTTGTTATTCATTTCTCGAATTACTTCGAATAATATAATATATTATTTTCTTTTCTATGCAATGACTAGAGAAAAGGAAATCTTATAGATACAAAGATTTAGATGGAAAATTATGGAAGAGGAAATCTTCACAACATAGTACTTACACAGCAATACCGAGACGATGCCATGAACCACGTTCTCCCTTACATTAAATTCATCAGTTCAAGGCGTTGAAATTGTTTCGACAGTTGTTCAACTTCCTCTCGAACGCATTGAAAGCGTCTCGCAGCGTCGTCTTCAAAAGATCTAATGAATCCAAGGATTCAATTCGAATTCGAAAACGACGTACGCTCCGCCACTCGGAAATCGGATGAGCCGAAAGTTCCAATACGCAGTTGCCAAGATTTCCAAAACGTGGCCGTAAACTTCGTTAAACGGCGTCGGTGTATGCGTGGCACGTGCGCGAGGCGCGAGATAATTTCGCTTGGAACGGGACGGGAATCGAGGTGGGGGTGAGATTCACTTAAAGATGGAGCGAAACGAGATTACGAGCGAATAAATCGGATAACGGCGACAACGAGGTAAGAAATGACAGGGCGAGTAAGATCTTGCCGTTTTGAAACGATTCCCTTCGTTTCGGTTAGCGTGCGCGTGCACCGAGCGTACCGAGAGGGCGCGTACTACGATAAAAATGCGCGACTTACGATAAATTGCATTTCCCAGCAGGAAAGAACGAGCAGGACGGGGTGCGGGGGGGTTGAAAGTTTCCTGTTTTCTGGCTTCGTTCCATGGCCCCGTTTCTCGTCTCCCTTCGACTACGCCACCTGTACACGCAGTCACACAACCTCCGTTCTCCCTTCCACTCCGCCATCCGCAATATCGGATTCCAATAAGAATTCTCGCGCAAAAGGAAAACGATCCCCGACATTCCTTTTCCAATGATGCGAAACGATTAAGCTCTATGATCGCGCTGCCGGTTTCAATGATGTGACTCTCCCAGATTTCAGACGGAAGGCCAGTGGACGCCCGCGCCATCCCCTCGAGCCTCACAGAGGGTGGGGGTGGGGGGGGGGGCGTAGTTTAATTAAATGGCCCCGGATAAAATGCAGCGCGTTACTCGCGAATTCGAGTCGACTTTGCAGAAAGCTTTGTAAAAAGCGGATTGTACCCGGTGGGCCTCTCATCGAGGCGATACTCCTGATCGTTCGCCAGCCGGTTAATTGGGTTTTCAGTTATGATATTTTTTTTCGAAAATGGAAGCAAACAGATGACACGGGCCGAATGATTTATCGGCATCGCGATGAAACTCGTGGTCGATGATTTCTCTCTCTCTCTCTCTCTCTTGAACCGTTTCTTTTTTTTATCTTTGCAGCGGATTTTTTTTCGAAATTTAAGAACTTTTTCGTGAGTCCAATGTTGCCACGATAAAATTGCGTTCGAGGTGTTTTGAACTACTGCGCCGCTGGACTCGTTCCTTTCTTCTATTTAGAAACTGCTTCGCTAAAGCGCGAGTTGTAAGATATTTTTGGAAAGGGGTAGTTGGATGAATCGGAATGAATGATATTTATATCGCCACGATGAAATTCCAAACGTTTTCACATTTTTAAAATTATTATGGCGACAGAGTCACAGTATTCCTTTTTTAAAATGGAACTTTTTAATTTAAGAAATTAGTTCATAAAGAATTTGTAGGAACGTGTTCTTTGAAAAAGATTAGACCGACGATCCGGAGGAAACAAAAAATTGCTACGATTGAAGGAATTAGTTCTCTTTTCCTGAACTTATGTCTGAAAATTTGTGAGAACTGAGAATATAGGTTAGTATTATTGTAGATATATTTCAAAGAGGGGTAAATTGATGTTACAACACAATTACTAAATGCACGTGACAATTATCATCGGCGTATGTTAGAAGGAAAATCAAATTACTGAACCTGTTTTAAAATAAATATATTTAACATTAGCAAATGATACCGTACATCTATATCAAGAATGATAAAAATTCTGCGCTCCTCTGTGCATTTTTCATGCTACGGAATTGAAATTGGAATCTGTCCAAGGAAATTTATTTTTTAATGTACAATCTATAAATATTTCTCTCCGCGTCGATCGACTCTTTCGTAGAAAATAATTGCCCTCGTTTCCCGCGAAAGTACGTCGACTCGTTAATTACCCAGTTTGCTCGAATTACGAGAGGCCTTGATGTCAGCTCGACAATAAACCACGCGACAATTAATCTCGACGTTGTCCAATGGAAGACCTTGTAACAGTTATTAACGCACACGAGCTTCGCCAAACCAAGACCAGTTTCTGATTATTTTCAACAAACGTGCCCGCTCAAAAGGAGGAAGAAAAATGCACGTTGACGACTGATTTAGATTCTCCGCGAATGCCAATCTCGCCGGGACGTTTCCACTCAGCGAAATTACGACGGGCTTTGAAATAAAGAAAATCGACGTGTCCATAGGGATTTTCACGAAACACCGTGGATAGCATGATACGTCGTGTACGAAATGATGGTATGAAAAAAATAAAAAGGACAAACAAGTATGCTCG
The DNA here is from genome assembly GCF_011392965.1 of Frieseomelitta varia. NCBI lineage: Eukaryota > Metazoa > Arthropoda > Insecta > Hymenoptera > Apidae > Frieseomelitta > Frieseomelitta varia. The sequence continues at coordinate 210,475 of NW_025109084.1, read as the reverse complement.
GAGGTTAAATTATCTCGATTCAACTTGTAACCCGCGATAATGAATTTCTCCTGTACAGAATGGAAAGAAAAGTTTGTCCGTGGCATTGATGAATTTTGCACCTTCGATTTGACGGGAATACATGTAAAGAATCTGCCATAAATTTGAACTTTGAGGTTAAATTTTTTTTTTTGTATTGTATTCTATTTATTACGAAGGTAAAACTTTTCCAAGGAACCGTAAGCTAATAGTTTTCTTGAAAAATGGCAAAGAAGTTTCTTAATCATTTAACATTGCGGACACGTGACATCTATTTCACGTAATTTTTGTATCAGGTTTCACTAACATTTGATTTATTATAGTTTGATTATAGTTGTAGCATCAGTGCGAGTCTAAATAATCAAAGGATAAAACTAACAGTCAGCGTTATTCGAAATATAAACATTACATCTACGCGTCCAGAACCATAAAGTCGCTGTTAGAACGCACGCGTCCGCAGCGTTAAGTAAAGAAACTTTTTTGCTATTTTTCAAGTGAGCTATTAGGTTCTTTGAAACAATTTTACTTTCGTAATGAGTAGAATACAATGCAAAAAAAAAAAAAAAGAAATTTTGTCCTTAAAATTCAAGGTCAAGATTAATTTTACGGTAAGTTTTTTACATGTTTCTCCACTGAATCGAAGGTGTAGCCACGGACAAATTTTTCAGTCTGCAAGTTCAAATATCTACAATATGTACGTGTTTGTGACAAAAGATGGACCAAAAAAAAAAAAAAAAAAAAAAAAAAAAGAAAATGGAAAAAGTGGGAGAACGAAATAGAGGTGAAAAGGGGGAGGAAAAAGGAAAGAAACATACTGGATAAAAGGAGAGAGAAAGAAGAAAAGGTGTGTCGTGAATCGACGCATGTCTCGGATCGTCGTTGATGGTGATTAGTGGCGAATGATCGCGAGTTTTCAGATGTACGCTTCTAACCGTATTCTCCACAACGTGGTTCTCCTCATCCCTTGTCCTTTATGATCCCTTTCTGCCCGGTTGTATCGTCGACGTTGCAGGATCGATACGATAGGTATGAGCATCGTTCCTCGTTAATTAGAAAGGTGATACCCATTAATTGTAGTTCGAGAATCGGCGGCTGCGTTGCGGATCGCTCCACAATTAAGGCACGCTAATTGAACGCTTCCAATTATCAGACTCCTGACCGAGTTGCCGAGTCGAGGATGGGAGAAAAGAAGTTGTTCGAGTATCGGGGATATCGCGACGCTGAATACTCGAATCTCTTCGGATGGTATCTCTTTGGGTCGCCTTTGTGTTGGCAACCTGTAGAACAGAATCCTCGTCCTGATTTTCTTCTCGCTTTCACCGGATTTTACCTGTTACTTTTTTATCCTTGCGTTCTTATTTCTCTCTCTCTCTCTCTCTCTCTCTCTCTGCTTGATTTTACTCTACAATTGATTCGTTAGTTTGTGTTAGATCTTTCATCCTTGTGTTGGTATTTTTTGTTTCCTTAATTTTTGTCCTTTTGTAATTCTCCTTTCTTCTTCTTCTTCTTGATTTTATCCTACGATCGATCCGTTAGTTTCCGTTGGATTCAGTTTGTTCTTCTCTCCTTCTTCTTTCCCGGGTTGCCTCTCGGCGTATATTTTATCTCGGGATAGATTTAGAAGCATCTCTTTTTGCATATCGATCGACGAGCGAGATAAGAATCCACGATATTGAGAAGCGTTGTCTACGGTGATGCGTGAAAAGAGGGTAGAATCGTGGGAATGCTTCGCGAGGATGCGCTGTCGAATATATACCGATATTCGAATGCCATGGGGAAATGGCATCGATTAGTCCCATTATTCTCAATAATAAACGCCTATGATGGCGGATTCTAGATGTATCTAAGAGACAAAGCAAAGGAATATTTGATAAATTTGAGAAACAACGAATTCGTTTAAAAAATTGTACGTTCTGTCGTTCTTCTAGAATACTCTAAAATACTCTACTAAGTAATTAATTTAAAGTTTTTGTCAGTATCTAGTGGTAACAGATCGCCGAATCTTTGAAAAGTATCTTTCTCGGGATGAAATTTTTAAAATCGGTACTATAAATGTCTGACAAACTACTGACCCAATTTAGATAAAGATTTGTGGTAATATTCTCAAAACTGTAATCTAGTACTTGATACAGTGAAATTTTTAATTCGTGTATTTTTCTTCTTTCCTTTTATTAACAAAAGGAGTCGAAAGTTAGTCAAATGACGAAAATTAGATAGTCATCATTTGTTTAAAAAAATTAATTTTATAAATTGACTTTGACACTTTTTTTGCACAATTTGACGTGAAATAAAAAAAATAATCATAAGACGAATATATTATTTTTTTAATGAAATTTTGTCTCCAAAAAAATCCTTGAATTTTCCTTATTTTGCAATCATTTAAAAACATATAACACCCTAGTGTATTTCGTGTGGAGACTCTCTGTGTTCATTTTATCAACACGTGAATGAATTTCTATTAAAAACGCCGTTCTATTAAAAACTGTTGCTGTAGATATCATTGATATTTTCATTTTTTATTGTTCAAAGTTCTTATTATCACGAGCTCAACTTTCGTTCACTGAAAATTGAATTGCATATTGTACTGCGGTGACTGAGAAATGACTGGATATTTATACGAGTATATATATATATATATATGTACATATTTCGCGTTCATAAAAGTTTACGGGGGAGGGATCGCTTAACTTTGTTTTGCTCGGCTAATTTGAAATTCCTTTGTCGTTCGGATAATGAGATGCATTGCGCTCCGTTCATCGGATAGAGTCCAATTCGGTCTCGCGTCATGGTTCGTTCTCTATTCTAATTCAACATACCTCATTGGTACACGCATACGCCAGAACGTCTCTTTAATGAAAGTACAGCCTGGCACGGGGAAATCGATTTTATGTTCGCGGCGAATTGATTTTATTTTCACGACGATATTTTTTTCCTTTCGTTCGGAAACTCTTCCTGAGGACGAAGAGATTTGGAATCGAAGAACTAAATAAATTCTCTTGGTATATAAAGATACGGAACTGAATCTTGAATTTAATAATCGCCGAAGGAGAAAGTAAAGAAAAAAAAAAAATAATAAAATAAAAAGGAAACTGGAGTAAAAATATGGTAAATGTAGTAAATGTAATATTAGTATTAGTACGGTAATATTAAAGGTATCCAGAGTAGTGCACAAAATTTTATTTTATTTAAGAATTAATACATTTTTAATCTCTAATATAATTTAGCAGACAATAAGCAGACTAAATGTGAATATATTTAACTAGAATACTAATTTATTAAATTTGAAGGAAACGATATTACTTGTATGAAAAAACTCCTAACATTTCTAAGTTTATTGATTAAACTCGTCGATGGGATTATTCAAATCATTCGGTAGTATCGATTGCAAAAATTCATTGAATCATTTTGCCTGATAAGGTAAGAATCGCTGTACCTCTCCGAAACGTCATTAGAATATGAACATTTATAGTAACAACACGTGGCAATAGAAAAATTCGATTTTCGAAGGTATATATAACGTTGAACGATACCGTTGTATTTTACATAATTAAGCGGGCAGTGATGCGGTGCGATTCTGGGAACACGGCAAACGCATTTAGCGAATCAATCGAAATCCGACGGATGTGATTAGATTTCACGCATGATCAAAATCGAGCGTTTCAGCAATTGATACGCCGTAATAGCGCAGGTATAGGTATGCGATCGATAAGCGTATATTGTTATACAGCGTCAGAGACCGTGATAATCGTCTCGTCAAACTGCTCATGTTTCTGTCTTCTCTGTGCGTGTTTTTTTAATACTTTTTTGTGCTTTTCTTTTCGACTAATGAACAGACCAAACACACGGCTCGAAGCTGTGTGTTTTTCGAAAATGAGGATCGACGCGGAGAAAATTTCGCGCGAGAATCTGTCGAAAACGTTTCATCGTCCCTGAAATTAAATTTTTTCGTTATACCGGGAGCTGCGTGAGATAAAACTCCTCTCGGCCGAAGAGATTTCCACCGCGCCATATTTGCTCGATCATCGCGATATTAGTTCATCGCCGTGTAAACGCCGCGATATTAACTATCGGTGAAAGATGGTGGATCGATAACAGGTTTCAACAGCTTCACCCCTTTTTCCCTTTTCTTTTTACGACAATAAAAATTCCTATGTCACTGTTCTACTAAATATGTATTTATGAAATGGAGATGTAAATTCGAATGGCCAAGGGAAAAAGAGAAAAATCACGGAAGTCAATTAACAAACAACAATTTCGTAAGGTCGAAAAGCAATCGACCTCGGTCTAATTGAAAACACGGTAGAATTTCTTCTCAACTCCTTTGCGTCTCGCGATCGAAATTGAATGAAATCGAATTTTTACGAGACTTTCATTGCTTGGAGAAAATATACGTGGTAAGTAAATTTTCGATTTAAGACGACAACAGAAATCTTGAAAATTAAAACTTGTCTGAAATTCTCGTTTCTGTATCCCGCCCGATTACGGTTGATCTCGTTACGTTAAATTTGTGTCACGGATTATCGTGACAAAATTGACGCACCGCGAATTTATCGCTGTTGGCAGATTTTTCGGTGTTAATAGCGACGGTAGCTCTTTCTTGACACGCGTTTCACCATCTGAAATTTAAGGGGTGAAATGGGTTTGAGGATGCCGGTGCCGCGGTGCGGATAATGCATTGCAGGCCGGAGCTGTCTGTCACGTCACGCGCAACACACCAAAGTCAGACACCGACGCTTTTCTGATTTACTAGCTAGCGGGTTTCCCAAGTTTGTCGACCGCGTTACTTACCTTACTTCGACGCGAAGCTATTCCTCGGTACGATCGTTCGTGATTCCCGTCTAATCGAAAATCATTGAAAATTAAAATTGAAAGTTCATCGATGAAAAGTATTAGATTAACCTTTTCACTGCACTTTCGGAGCGAACCATCAGTATAAACGGCGCGATATTCTATCTGTTAGGTGTTGCGACTGGTTGTCCACTGACTACTGACTAAAACAGTATCTGGACATTTGATACTATTCTTAGAGGTTGAAAGAATATACATAATTGCAAATAAATTAAAAATATCCAGTATTTGATCTATTTTAAGTGGTTTTCTAAGCTATTTTTAATTTGCTTAATTTGCACATTCCTTCAATAATAATTTGTGAAAAAAATACAAACTTCTTCCTCATCACTACTACTTATTTGTGGATGTTTTCTTTTCTTTCGGCCAAACATTCTTAGGGTGTACTATATTATTTAGAAACATATTGCGAATGGATAAAATTAAATAACTTATGACAAATTGTAATAAATAAACACTTACATGTGGATTAAAGGAACAGGTTAATGCCAGTCAATGCACGATGAGAATAGTACGTACGAGAGCAGTGGAATTAAACTGCAGAATGTGAAAACAATTGACTGAACAATATTGAAACAAATGCCGGTAGACCGTTGCTATGTTACATAGGTCGATAAATTCCATGTTGAAGCAATTGGTTACAGTGTTACAGTAAGAAAAACGTAAAGGGCGTATATTTACGGCATTCGTATATATTGATAGACGTGTGAGAGCGTATAGCAACGCCTTTCGTGTATATGGACCGACTTGTGAGGGCGTATATATATATACGCCTTTAGCAGTGAAAGGGCTCAGTGAGTGTCAACTGTCGATATAATATAATGCAAACTTGATACATAACATATAATACAATATAAATATACATAAATATAGTATAAAACGTGAATGAGAAAGAGGAAATAGAAATTCAGCAGCGAGAGAAGGCGTCAAATCAATAGCGTATCGTTCGTGGCTGCGATTCTATTAAAATTCCTGCAAGTAACTCGCCACCCCCTGGGGGGGTGTGGTGGAGGCAGAGCAATCGGAGAAATTACAGAACGAAAGGAGAAAGGGGAGAAACTCTGAACTGGCGCGAAAGAGATCGTGCCGGCCGCGCGGTCCGGCATTTCGAAGCTGACTGGGCGGTTTTTTTTAAATCGAAAACACGATGACTTTACGCTCGCGTTCCCGCCGCCATCGATCACACCTCCCCTCCCACCGAAGCAAATTGCTTTCGTACGAATTTTTTCCTCCCCCCTTTCGGTGCCGAAGTTCTTCCCAAGGTTGTCTCGAGCGACGAGTTCGCACGTACAAGGTCTCGTCCCGCCTTTCCTATTCACCTGCCCGCCTTTCCCGACCCTTCGGGAAACTTCTCCGGACGAAGCGGGAAGCCGACGCGAGAAGTCGGATTCCAAAGTACGGATTTGTTTTTCCACGTCGCTATTTACTTTTTCACGGCGGCGTGCACCAGATGAATGAGGACGGAAAAGCGCCTCGGAGGGTGAAGGCCCCTCTTCTTTTTATACTTTCTTTCCTTCTCTTCTTCTTCTTCTTCTTCTTCTTCTTCATCTTCTTCTTCTTCTTCTTTCTCCTTTTTCCTTTCTTTCAGCCCGCATCCTCCGTTCGACTCCGTGTTTTCCATCGAAGGCCAATGACGAATGGTTATTGGAATAAAGTTATGCGGCGCGCCGGCGCTAATGTTGCGAAACGTTTCGAAACTGGGTAAATTCGATTTATCCCAGCCACGACCAATGCTCTGTGCGCCATTCCGCTCGATACAGCCGGCACGCATTTTTCTTTTCACCCATGGTCAAATCTCGTTCGTAAATGTAACGGGGAACCGTTTCCCCAGCTGCGTCGTTTCATGGGAATTTTTGTTAATTTTGTCTCGTTAGTTCCGTCCTGCCGACCAAATTTTTATTATTTTTATATTTTAACGTCGCAGGCAAACTGACGTCTAGATGCAGAATCTAGACTCTAGCGATGCACGAGTGCGTCAATTATCGTATGAGGTTTATTTAATGTGTCACGCACGTCGAGAATATTTGCAATATTTTCTCAGTTTTAAGTATTATATATTGAAATATATAACCCAGGCAAAACAAATAATAAATTTATTACTTCTTAGTAATTTCCATCCAGTGATATACCGAAGTGAAGTGAATTCAAAAAGAAGACGAGTTATTGTACATACGGTTTGGTCACTCGTTATAATCCGTGAACCAGTTACTAACGCAAAAGGTTAAAAAGTAGATGTTGCATCTGTACGTAATAATCGAGTCAAAGTGACTTTTTTGTCGCGACTAATCGAGCAAAAGTAATTTCAATGCGTTACAGAATTTGCGTTTCTCTTAAAGTCGGTGAAACGTAGCGAAGAGCATAATTGAATACACGATGATGAAAAATTGCCGATATTTTGAATTATTATAACTTCGTAAAAGAGAATCGTACAAAAATCTACTTCGTAAAAGAGAATCGTACAAAAATCTACTTAGTAGAGTTGTATGATTTTTAAAGCGTAAAGCTTCTGCTTTGACTGTTCTAAGTTCGTTTTTCTAAAAGCTATTCTTGCATCATGTAGCGAGTGGAAAACCAACAGTACTCTTACTGTCGAAAATTCAAAATTCATCTCCGAAAGCATTGATACACTTCTTTTTTGACTTGATCCATCATGGTCTTGAAAATTAAAATTCCTTTATTTATAACGACCGTACGATTTTTCTTTCGTCATTTTATTTGAATATTAGGATCAGATGAGATTAGGATCTCTTGAATTTCTTAAATTTTTATTGTTCAATGATCAAAGTTCAATAAAATGACGGAAAAGAAATCGAACAGCAAATTTTAAGGGATCAATGAAGAGGAGAAATTTCAATTTTCAACACCACGATAGATTTAGTCGTGAATAAAATTTATCACTATGTGTGAATTTTTACAATTCTTTCTAAAGAAAAGAGCACTTTTTCATTTGCTACATGAAAAAAATTTAGAATGACCGACCGAAATTGAAACTTCACGATTTAAAATGAAACCAAAAATGGATTACACGATGTCTTTTATAAAGTTACAACAATTTTTCATTTTAAATAATCGCGAAACAATCTGCTAGAATAGCTTTGGTAATTAACACTTTCGTGGTAAAATTTTTGTCGGAAAGCTAAAACATTTTACAAGACCCTGCATACTTTACTCGTTTGATACTTTATATACAAACACTCGATGAAATATCATTCGCGTTAAGAAATTACACGTGTGTGTTCAGTTTCGCTCATCATTTCGTTGCCTGCCCGTGCTGGAGTGTGTTCATGTATGCAAAGGAGCGAGTCCCGAAACTCAGAGTTATCGTTTCCAATTTCTGGCTCAGAGTTTGTTCGTTGCGAGTGATTCGTCGAATCCTTAGGAAACGGCTCGGCGAACGTGGTGGAAAATTAAACAAGCCTACGGAGCCGTTTCCGAGCACGAATCCGAACCATCAGCCTCCCGGAGCTTCGATCGTTCCGCGTTCCCGTTTTTTCCTCGTTGATCCCGAGGAACGCGCCGTCCCGGTCATATAAACGATTCGGTTTAACCGCCGCTGGAATCTCCGGAGGGAAACCGGGATTGTACTCGCTGAACTAGGGAGAAAAAAAAGAAAAAAAAAAAAGAAAGAAGAGAAAACTTGCGAAGGAGAGAGCCCTCGTTACCTCGGCTCCTTTATTATATGCGCATGCACGTGTATTTTTTTTCTTTTTTTTTTTTTCTTTTTTCCGTTCGATAACCCCGGGACTGGCCGGAGGATCGTACTTCAAAGAAGGAAATCCTAATAAAACGGAAACGAAGAAAGTTAGGGACCGGATAGAGAGGAAAATACACAGGAAGGAGATTGGTAGAGGGTGGCCTCTCTCTCTCTCTCTCTCTCTCTCTCTCTTCCTTTTCGATGCTCATAGAAATTCCGCGTGGCGTTTGCGCGCAGTTCCTTCCGTCCGGGCCAGAACGCCCGTAAGCAAAGTGCCACACGCCTCGTACACAGCCATACATAACCGTGGCTAGATAAGGCGAGCCAGCAGTTCAGCGCCGAGTAATGTATCTCGCAGACGTACGGAATGAAAATTTACGCCCGGAGCTTTCGGCTATCGCCGCGCGCGTTTAATGCGAATTATTGTCACGCCAACGATCTTGCGTAATTCTCGTTCTCTCTCGTCTGTTTCAGGGACAAGGTGTTCAGGCTGAATCTGAGCAACATCAGTCATTCCAACTGCGAGGTGAGTGATTTACAGACTTTTGACAGTGAGACGTAATCGACGATAGCCTTCGTCATTGAACGAGAGTTTCTCCGTCGAAGTGAAAGTAACCGGAGTCATGGTTTCAACGTCGAAGTGTGATTTATTATGAACGCGAATCAGGCAAGACTGCGTTGCATTGCAAACAAAAGTTATATAAACGTACAGTCTCGGTTATTTGAACGCTCGATCAAATCAAAACTCGACTTTTGGTTCATTTTGTTTATTTGTTTGTACTTATTCTCCTTATTTTTTTTTTTTTTTTGGCAGGTTTTATATTTTTCGTAGCTGCACTTATGGTTTTAATTGTTAATGTTAGGACATTTAACTGGGATATTTTAATTCATTCAGTGTTTTTGAATTTATTCAATTTTAAAATAAAACAGTTTGAAAATAAATGCAAGCAGGATCAATATTCGTAGTTTTCAATGTACGTATGTTTTTGTAACAATAGAAAGTCCAACCTGATTAATTTCTTTTTCTAGAAAAATTACATTACAATCGCATATATTCTAGTATCTAGTTATAAATTCCTAGTTTAAGATTTAGAGTTAGACTAAATTTGCTTGGCTTCGCTTTCGAGTGATTTGAAATTTTGCGTGAATTTACAGTCTCTTAAAATAATAATCTCGACTTTGGGAGTGTACATTTTCGAAAATATTACGGATCATAGTGCAGAAATATGATCCTCGTTTCCATCTAGAAACGGTTTATCGCTGGTAGTGTAATTGACAATTTCCGGTAATTTTATATGATATTAAAGTTTCTGATCATAGTGTCTAATAACTTTACGTCAGTTTCAAAAGTTTCAAAGATGGAACAAGGTAAGCTCCGAGTGAAAACTTTAAAGTACTCTCTCACGGTGATAAAGTACTATCTGTTGCCGCTATAAAAATGAAAGGCCCGCGTGAAAAAAATTTTCCTTTCACAAAGGAAAACGATTCGATCCCGGCTGCGAACGTGACGATTAAATGCCGCGAATAATTAAGATCGAATCATTGCACGCGCGGCTGTCTTAAAATGCGGAACAATATGATGAATTTCATATAATCGTCCGTAATGGCGCCTTAACAGATCACGTATCGAAATGATGGATCTCGTGAAACACACAGGTAATTAATTACACTTTGCATTTGCTCGAAATCAATAATGGGACTGCGAAAATTCATCTCGTAACACGTACACGCAGCGAAACAGCAACGACCATGCTTCTGCTTCTTTAATCACGTTCGTGAAAAAAAATTACATTTCTCCGCGACCGATAATAACGAATCGATCAAAAGCAATTTGACGCTTAATCGCTCTTCGAGACGCACACGCGCGCTCGTCAAAAATTCATGGGTCGAAACAGCGCGCCACCGTTCCCGTTCCGTTCAAACAAACAGAATATCAACTTCGTTTTCATAAAACTCTCCGCCCCTCTGCTCGCGCTGGCGGCGATTTCACGTCCCCGTTGTTGTCCGTTGCCGGCGCACGCAGCTGGCAGCGAAACACGGCACAAAAGTAGTAATTTACATTTATAACCTGCATCCGGCTGCAATTCAAGCCGGTGGCGGCGGCTCGCTCGATCTACGCGCGGGATCTCGCAGGACGACTCATCTTCGCTTGCCTTGATTCTACGAATCCTTGATTCGAGAGGTGGCCAACGATACTGTCGTAGCATCACGCTTCGATTAGCATCAAACGTCGCGTAACGCTTGACCCTCTCCCCCCGTTTGTGCGCCACGATAAAAAAAAAACTCCGTTCCGCTCGTAAATTCCGAGAGTAAAAAAAAAAAAAAAAAAAAAAAAAACCCCGCTGGTCTTCGTCGTTGCCCATAAAACTGTCAATCATGCCGGGCCGAAACGTCGCCTACATCATCGTGACAGCTGACGACTCTCTGCTCGCCTCTAAGCGATCCATTGTAGACGAACGGCACCGCGCGGCGTGTCCCGATTTTTTTCTCTCCCTTTTTTCTTTCTCCGTCGCGCTTCTTTCTTCCATTTCGCCTGGATGCACCGGCGCGCACTCGAACATGTCGAACAATCGATGTCGGCTTAATGCACGCAGACGGAAAAAAAATGGACCCAGCGATGAAGTTCCATATTTCGCGGATCTCCTTTTTCGCCAGCGAAAACGGGGGAGAGGTGGTGATATTTTCAGTTCACGGATCTTTTCGGCTGGGTTTGGTTTTACCGTGTTCTTCTTACGATGAACGGCACGTTTTCCCTGCAGGAAGGAAATAGAGTTTTCACACCGTTTGAACGAGAAGCGTTCAAAAGAGGGAATCAGGTATTTTAATATTCCGATGACGAATTGTTTTTGGACAAAGGCTTCGAGTTTAATTTTATCTTGGATGAAACGTAAAGCCTTGGTACAATTTTGATTCTTACTGCTCTCAGAATTAATAACGCATACACACCAACGAAATTTTTCAGTTCTTTTCTTTCTTAATCTTCGCGTTTGTAAATCTTTGCAGTAGATTTAACCACGTTGCGCTGGCAACTGATTGCGGACCGTAACGAGTGACCAAATCGTCTACAGTAATTCGTCGCTTTCTTTTCCTTTTGAGCTCGTCGGTATGATATCACTGGATAAAAATTATTGACAAGTAATAAAATTGCCTGGGTTGCACTTAAATATAACTTAAAATTGAGATGTATACTTAAAATTAGAGAAAAATCCAGCGCAAGAGGTTAAATATTATTAATGTGAAAGCCATCTGTACATACATCGTTAAAACCGCTTCCAAGCTCATTTTCCACGGACTTTCCAGCCAGAGGCAGAACTTCAATTTCTCAAGACAGAACAAAAAACCATAGAAACACACGCACTATGCATGCCAAGTGTGCGGGAGAGTGGCATAATTGCGCCGCAATCCTCTTTATACGCCACTTTGAGCCGCGTCCACGCGTTCGTTTAGCATCTCGCTCGAACTGCACCTGGTTTAATTTTTCGCGCGCTCAGGTGCATTTTCTGTCGAGAGGCGGCCACGCTGCCGATACGAGCGTTGTTGGTTCGTTCGCGAAGATTGAATCGGAATTGCTTTGTCGAAACCGACGTCGACCGACGTCGGCGTAACCGTGGTCACCTGCAGTCCGATTGTTCGACACCAGCGGGCAAGGAGAATTGCTTTTTAACCCTGTCGAACGATCGCAAGTCTCGAGACTCGGCCGACCGATTTTCCTCTGTGCTGCTGTTGCTGCCAGGCTTTTTCTCCCGAAAAGGCCGAAATCCGATCTGCGGAGGATCCAGTCCTTTTTCTCTTCTTTCTCTGCCTGTTACGCGAAACGAGCTTCCATCGAAATTGCCATTAACCTTCATTCCGTCCTTTCTTTCGCTCTTCTTCACAGCTTTGTGTCGCCCTTTTGTCTCGCGATCGGCTTCGCCTCCCTGCCTACCGTCAGCTGGCTGGCTATCTCCGACGGCCAACCGATCTCACTTTCGATTCCCGTTTCGTTTCGTCCAGCAGGCTAATCTCACGACGAACCGACCAATCTTTTCAAACGACGTTTCACGTTGGATTGTCACGGATATTGAAGGGTTTAATGGGGTATAGAATTTGGTACTCTCGGAAGATTCGTTTCTAATAAGAAGATTTAACGAAAGCTTTTTCGAGCCCACGTGGTTTGGAATAAATAGTTTATTAATATTTAAGGGGGCAGGACAGTTTGACTGAGCCTAGAAATTACGAATACTTTGGAGGACTAGTAAAACAAAAAGTATATATTTGATTGACATGAGCTTTTCTGGTTTATTTTAACACATTATGAACTATAAAAAGCAACATTAAAAAAGAAAAGAAAGGGCTCTTATTTAACTTTTTTAATTGCCTATCAGTGTGCATGATTGCAGCCAAACAGGATTGCAACAAAAAAAGGCGAAAAAGTTCGAAAGTAAACAATATTCTGAAATTATAAAAATAACAGCTATTTGTTTTTTGATGTATCGAATTTACGCCAAAAATTTCTACGTTTTTTGTTTATATTTATCCAAATTGTTAAAAATTAAAAAACATTCGATCGTCAATCCCTAGTAAATGTTATACTAAAGATACGCATCAAGCTTCGCAGTAATCGGTTGGCTAGATTCCGAGATATCTTGCACACCGTTTCTAAAAACTTAGTTTCGAGAAAAACGCGTTTAAAGTTCCAGAACGTCATTTTTCATATGTATCCTTTACTTACTTTTTTTACTTATATAAGGCGGCTCGCAGTTCTTACAATACACAACTAAATTGAATTCAAGTCCCCTAATATTCGATTCGCCAAAAGTAATATTTGAATCACACGATTTACACTTTATAATATACTGCTTAAAGTTGTAAACAGTGATACAAATTCAATTATTCTGTATCCGTGGCGGATTTATTATTACACCCTAAAATAAGTCGTTTTAAAGGCTAGGACTTTTTCTATCTTATTTCTAAGACTTCAAATTACTATTCAAAATAAAACAAAACAAAAAAAAAAATCGATTTTTTGAATATTTCAAACTGTCCCGATCCCTTAAGTAATTAAAAGGAAAACTAAGATGCGAAATTAGACGATGATAAAGAGATATTAACTCTAATATCACGACTCGCTTCTTTTACAAGAGCTATACATTCTCACGACTCGCTACTCTCTATCCAAAATCTTATCCTTAAATTCTGGTTTATCGCGGACGACGTATCGCGTTTCCCAAATGTGAGCGTCGTAAAATAATATTGGGTAATATTTATGTACGGGTGTCGATAAACGATGACGGAAGATTTCAAATGTAGAAAAAAAAAAAAAAAAAAAAACAGAAAGAAAAAAACGATGTTTCGTGGGACTCGGTATTCAAGAGTTATGAATAATTTTATTTCACATGCAGCCAGAGTGAGAGAAACACACGCGCGCATGCGAGTGGCACACATTCCGTCAGGTTCTGCTGCAGATGGAGTTTAATTGGATTTATGCGGGGGATAGAAAGATTCATAAATTTTTGGAACGATCGCCAACGTCAAAGCTAGACAAATAAGAACCTTGTTAATGTTTCATATAAATTCATAGCCGAGTCTGCTTCATCTACGAAAGTGTCCCGCTTCGAATTCATTTTCATTTCCGTCGCGAAATTTGATTCGACGCCTGTGATATCTTAATTAAAACGTGAATACATTATGATTCGACGGCTCGCGTCGTTCATTATGGGACAAACTTTCGTTCGTGTTCTTTCGTGGGCCGCGATTATTTCCAGGAGCGTTGCAGCTTTGCAGTCTCAGTGTGTAATAAAAACCGTGTTCGAAAAAAATATAAGAACGATTCCTGTTGATTGATCGCGGAGAGTGGAGAGAGAGAGGAGAAAAAGGGATGATTTTGTTACGGGTCGTCATTCTTCGGCGCAATATCGCGCGAACACAGCCAGATGATAGCACGGTTGCAGAGCGTAACGCGGAAAGCGGCGACAAAGTGTTGGCGCACAGAGGAACAAGAAGAGCCCCGCAGTTATTGATGACAAGCGTGGATAACGAGCACGTGGAACGTTATTAAATTTCGAGTGGATTGTAGCCAATAAATTGAAAAGCGCGCGTTACACTCGAGCGACGTGAAACACACACACATACACACACACAAAATACGGGCGCGGCAGGCGCGCTTGAAAACCCAATCGCGAGGATTCTCGGATTTGATAAATTTCCCTCGCATAACGAGTAGATTACTGGCAACAGGATTAATTCTGGCGAAAAATGAATTCGAACGAAATACAAAAGAAAGAAAGAAAAAAAAAAAAGAATTGAAAAAATAAATGAATGAAAGAAACGAACGAAATATAATATAGAGAAAAGCGTGAGAAATAAATAGAGGTTTGGGGGTGAAAAATGGAAGATGCAAGAAGCGTAGGAGGAAACAATTTTCGAGATATCGGACGTAGCTCGAGGAGTAGCTTTTCACGTGTCTTTACCTTCTACAGTCCATTGAAATCGGCCATTGAATTCCGTCGGATTCCCTCCGGAGGACGAGAGGAAAGTATCTTTCTCGATACTGATTCCACGGTCGGCTATACAAAGAACGGTGAAACGACGCGTCGCCCGTTGAGGGGAGGAAACGACAGTTCGAAAACGCAATTATTCGTACGCGCACGTATCGCTGGTCGTGCCGCCACCTGTCACGAAACTGGAAACCACCACCAAACAAAGAGTCGAAAAGACGAATCAAAACGAAGAGAGAGGAAAGAAAGGAACGTTAAAGGGTAGAAATGGATAACGAGAGAGAGAGAGAGAGAGAAAGTCCCCTGTGGCCTCTACGATGGCCAGATGCGACGATCGCGACAACGCGCGGGAAAATAATTTCGAAGCGGAGAGAGAACGACGCGCGAGCGTCCGATCACTGGGGAGGGAATAAAAGCGTAACGCTCGAATTTCGTTCTTTCAGCGGGGAAAAACTCTGCGGCCAGGCGGCGTAGATCGTGTTTCCAGCGTTGACATTTTTTTTTCTTTAATTATGATCGCCACGGTCCGGTGGGTAGGTAAATTGGAGCACGTAAAACAGTCGCGTATCGTGTTTCTCGCGCCTGTCATCGATGGTTCTTAATACCAGCTTTGCTTTGTGCCGGACGCGGGATTCAAAAGTGAAATTTTTTTTCCGATAAACCAACCAGTAACGATTCGATTGGTAAGGGACCGAGGATGGTTGAAAAAAAGCGACGGTCTGAAATAGATGGAAAGATACTTTACGAGATGATTTTATATTACGACGACATTCGAGGGGGCTTGGAAAATTAGCAAGATTTATTTCTTCAAGTGTAATATTGTAGTATCGTGGATCATTATCGTACGTCGTTGTTAAGTTATAATCTGTAGTTGTAGTTATTATACCTTTAGTTGCGTTTAGTTCTACTAGATTGCCTGATCGTAGAAAAAAAAGCGCGACGTTGGTGTTTTTCTTTTTGAAAAAGAATCGAATGTAAAAACAGAGTCGATTATGATTTGTGAGAAAGCGTCGAACCTGTCTTCAGTATCTTGTTTAAATTAACATTGTTACTAAATAAATATTACTTATATTTAATCACTACAATATCTTCGTACGTCAAAGCAACGGTTCGTATTCGTGAGAACGTTATGAAGCCCCGCGGTGTGTTTAAAGTTGCAATGGCGCGAACGGTTGCAATAAAATTCCATCGGCAGGCTGACGTTGCCGCAGTTGTTCAGCTCCACGGAGAATTCCGGCCCGACTGTGGTTTCGACTTTCGTTCACCGCAGCGCCATCACGGCGTGAACCAAACATTAACACGTCCGTCACGTTTGATTTTCAAACGCCGCGTCGTCCATCGTGTTCCACCGTCGCGCAAGATTCTCGGTTGTCGGCAATCGACAAACGTAGAATACGAACTCGATTCGTTGCCACGAAGTTGAAATTGGAATTTTTTCCCGTTGGCTGAGGCGACGCGTCAGAGCTAGACAGGAGGGATGGGGAACACAAGGGTTGAAATCCGCGCAAGAAACTCGCGGGTAATTTAAACGCTCGGCCAATTCCCATCCGATTTCAATTTTACCGTTAATAAATGCAAACTACCGTCCCTTTGGAGGTTCGGGTCCATCTGCTGTTTCCGCGAACTTCCGCGGGTTCCCCGGTGTCATTACAAAGTTCCGATCCACCTCGCGGAGAACGAGCAACACGGCCGGCGCGCGGCGTACCTTGGAAACGCGGATTTCTACGCCGAAACTTTACATACTTGTTACCCCAGAAGGTAAAACTCCTCCTTCGACCCGAACGGGGTGGGTTAAACTCGATGCACAGCGTTGCTCAAGACCCAAGGAGAGAAAGAGAGAAATAGAGAGGGGCGGCAGCGGGAGCGTGAAAAATTCGCGAAAGTTAGCGCTGGTCTGGAGTCGGGCGCAGTTACAATGAAATCCCATTGCGAGGCCGGCGTTGCCACCGCAGAGTTCGATTCCATGGAGAATTAACGGGAATGGGATTTCGATTTTACTCGCGGTAGTGGCGTGGTAACGTAGCCGTAAAACGTTAGCGCAGGCTCAGCCCAGGCCACAGAAGCCCGGTCCATCCCCCCTGTGACCAAACCCCCAGGGGTGTTTCGCGCTGGCCAAGCGTGGGGGCCACGTTACGTTACGTGGTAGTGGACTGCAGAGCGACAAAAAAAAAAAAAAAAGAAAAAA